>NW_020956961.1:14775-19089 GCF_003031625.1 Empidonax traillii
AAAAAAAAAAAAAAGAGAGAAAAATATTACAATACAAAGAAAAAAATGAAAAGACAAAAGGAAAAAAGGAAAACAGACAACATTCAAATGAAAGAAAAGAGAAGGAAAGAAGAAAAGAAACATAAGAAAAAAAGAATAAGGAAAAAAAAGAACGCAAAAAGTCATGTACAGTTCAACACTTATGATTTGTGGGCATGGTGGGAATACAAGGGAAGGAAAATTCCTAAATGTGAATTCTGGAGTTCACCAAGATGAGGTCTTTGCTACAAGACTGAAAGCAGATTTTTTTTTTTTACTTAACATATTTGAAGCATTCTAGTACCTTTGCTTTCTTAAATACTTAGATGTTAAGTTTCCTTTACCTTGTAACTAATTCAGAATTTAATTTAATTTCAATTTAATGAACGTAGAATGTCAGCCAGTATGACAGAAAAATATTTCTTTTCTTTTCTGAAGTGTTGTAGTCTTTGAGATATTACCTGAGAACAATAGCAGATCTACCACAGTACTTTTTAAATTGCTGAGATTTATCACTACATTTTTATGCAAACAACTCCTCATTAAGTGGCTACACAAGGTTATAAAAGAGTGTTTGCATTGTTTCCAATTTCTTGCAAGGGACATTTGTATTCTATCAGCAGTGTCTGAAAAAGTTAAACCCCAAAATATAATTAATACTTCCTGTTGTTTTTTTATTTCCTAGTTATAATTACAATAATGACTCCTGACTGATCAAAGTATCAGCCAAGAGACAACCAGATGAAACTCAGCTGTAGTGTCAGCTGGGATGTTTGTGTGGCTAATACTGAAATCTATGGAATCTTTAGTTCAATCTCCATGACAGGGACACATTAAAATTTCAGAATCATTTAAAGTCTAGAATTAGGTTCTGTAACAGAGCTGTAAAACCACTGTCTGATAAAGCATAAAAGGTAATTAAGTTTGTTCTATCCTTTATCTGTCCTTATCCTTTATCCACTTTTACAATAAAGATCATATAAAGAAAATGTCGGATGAAGTTGCAGAGCAAGAAAATTGACATGATGCTTAAAAGGACCATATGGTCCCTAAAATTCATGACACTAGTGTTCTTTCTGCTGGTCTGCTGAAGTCATATGATTACATCAGCTCTCATGTAAGGAAAAAAGACAAAGTATTTCTGCTTTACAGTCAGAAGACAAAAAAAAAATAGCTTAAAGTAATATTGACCCAATACCAAAGGAACACAAAATATTTAAAAAAAAAATGTTTGGAATTACTAATGTGGGCAATGCTGTGAATGTGATGGAAAAATTTAATTCTTATTCAGATCTTACAGAAAAATCGCTTTTCAAAGGATTATACCTTAGGCTGAACAATGAGGAGAAAATTTGACATATATAAAATCATTTCTTGTTCGTGTAATTTCATCATTGCTCATTTATTCTTAATCCTATTACCATGCATTCCAAGAAATTCATACCTTATAGTTTTTTGTCCAGCTATGACACCTGTATCTACCTCATCAGAAAACAAAGATTAAGTAATATTACTTGGCCCCTAAGAGTACTGATGACTAGGTAACCCCCATAACATTAATTCATTCCAGAGTTAGATAGTCAGTTTGATAGCTTTGTACACTTTGTTTAATGTGTAGCTACACTCAAGCAAGGATATTCTGTAGATAATAGAGTCAAAGATTTTTCCAAATGAATTAAACTGCAATGAGCCACTTAGGTAAAGGTTCCTTTTACATTCAGTGCAGATAAACTTTCTCTTTTCTGTGAGGAAATAAAGAACAACAATAACATAAATTCAGTATTTGGAATGAGTTTAGTCATAGCATTTGAAATAATTTAACAAAACTGTAATTTTCAAACATTAATATTTATAGCTGAAGATAAATCAATTTTTCTAAATTTTTTCACTCAGCTACAGTTACTTTTGTTGGGCAGAATTAACTCAAACCTCTAAGAAATATTGTACATCTAAAACAGCCTTAGAAGGTAGGTTACCACTAGTCACCATTTTAGCAAAGGTAAACAAAAACACAGAAAGTTTTTACTTGACTTCTCAAAAAAACACTACGTACCTGAAGTTTAAATTAATGAAAAAAATGTATTTTTTTCTGTTAAGTAAGGCAAGAGGGTATTTAAGATGGTATACCAGCTTAAGAGAAATGCCATGTATTTTAACTCTTATTTGGCTTCCTACTATTACTTATCTTCCCTTCTCTATGTCCACTAATGCTTTAATTATCCCCTCTGCCTCCCAGTCATTTCTGTCTCCTTGTAGCTAACTATCTATTCCTCCTTATATAACATGTCTCTCTGTTCTGGTTTGTATCTTGTATTGGTTTCTCTAACCTAACAACCCGTTTCTTTCAATGTTTCTCTCTAATTATCTATGTCTATTGTGCCCTCACTCCATTTGCAAGGTCTATTCCCTCACTCTGTTTACAAGGACTGTTAAGATTTCCAGTCATAATGTCACTTTATTGGATCTTTCTCTTTTTCACTTTCACAAGGCTGTATCACTCCTTTATCTATCCTCTAATGATATTTTACACCTCATGCTCTTCATAATCCTCTCCTATTTTCTTTTCCTCTCTCTCCACATTATAAAGGCAATGTCTTGAATAGTTCCTCTTTTCATTTCCTAAATACCTGACTTGCCTACACATTCAGAGAACACGTTTCTCACCATAACTCTGCTTTAAACCTTCTTTTACCTCTGTCTGCCAAACTGCAGTTCATAATCACAAAATGGATGTGGTATGCTGTAAAGAAATGATTGAGCAAATCTTAGTTTAGTAAGTATGTTTGCCTACATTACTCTACATAATTATGAAAATAAACTTTAGACTTTTTTATCCCATCTATTTGTTATCTCAGCTTTTTTTCCCCCTGCCAACAGCAAATTCATAATCTAAAGGTCACGCTAAGAAAAATCTACAGGCAATCTGCTGGTTGCCTCTGATCTGTGTTTGTAATTTAAACTGCATGAAGTAAACTGAACCTTACACTTGCAAAGGCAAGTGAATACACTTTTTAATATGCAGATGTTTATTATTTTTTTTCTGTCTTTGACAGTGAACTTTAAAAAAATGAAGTCATAGTTCCTAAGAAGTCATAGACAGCACTGTTTTATGTAAATAAGATCTTTGGAACACCTGAAGAAGAATTTTGTGGCAAATTCATAAATCAGTTTGAAGTGAAAGTTTTTTAAAATTTAAATGCATTACTTTTAATTTTTTATTTTTTTAAACATACAAATGAGAAATACTGGGTGACTCTCCAAACAGAAGATATTTTCATGAGCTTAGTGAAAACGATTTCTTATGTTTATCAGAATTAATTGAAGTTTTTTAGAGGGTGTTTTTCAGAATTACAAATAAAGTGCCAGAAGATCAGGAAGCCTTGTCAGAATCTTGGTAGTTCCTGTTTCCAACAAGAAAAGTATTTTAATTGTTATGTTTAGGTTAATTCTCTTCTATTTATGGAAGAAAACTAGAAAATATAAATATTTTCCAGTTCTCAGGAAATAGAGGAAAGCTAATAGAGATTTCTCTAAGAAAGATATGCAAATTAGGTAATTAACCTCAATATACTTCTTCTATGAGACAAAACGTCCTACAGACTTACAGTTAATAAAAAATACTCTCAACTGTGACCTTCTTCACATTCAATTACAAAATTTGAAGATGAAGGTATTAAGATGAAGAAGTAATTAATTAGTGTTTGAAACAGGTGGTAAGAAACAGTCTTACCAGAGGGAACAAGAGGCATATCGGAGTTTCTGTTTACAACTGTTCATTTAACTCGTGCTCAGATTTTGTCTAACTCAGTGTTATGATCCGATTTATTGAGATATGCCTCTACTCGAATTAAGGTGCAAAAGAGACTGTTTGCTGAAGTCAATAGGACAGATTTTATTTAACAGTAAAATGTGAGGTAGAGAGAGAGAAAGAAATAGAAAAGAGATGAGAGACAGTTTAAGCAGAAGATAGTCACCAGCCATGCATGCAGCAGAATCCTATTGGTACTTCTTCACCTTGGGCTTCTTGGTGGTGGCGTTCCTGAGGTCACTGAAAACTTTTCACTATTTATTCATTTTAGCAAATAAAGGAAATAATGCTCATTTGATATACAGTTCTCTTATTCTATTGGTTAAATGATTCCCTCATTCCTAATGCCCTGCTGGAATTACCTTTTACCTACTGTCATGGGCTTACTTGTTCTAAAAAACCAAGGGGGAATTTTTTTCTTTCCCCTCTATCTCTGTAAAAGAAAGATGTTGAACAAGGGAGGGGGAAGGTGTTTGCCCAGTGTAATT
>NW_020956961.1:19258-21136 GCF_003031625.1 Empidonax traillii
CTTATTCTATTGGTTAAATGATTCCCTCATTCCTAATGCCCTGCTGGAATTACCTTTTACCTACTGTCATGGGCTTACTTGTTCTAAAAAACCAAGGGGGAATTTTTTTCTTTCCCCTCTATCTCTGTAAAAGAAAGATGTTGAACAAGGGAGGGGGAAGGTGTTTGCCCAGTGTAATTGGCACACAAAGAGGAACTAGCAGCAGACCCACATTCCAGACTGATAGCCCAAAGACTGGGGGTGAGGGGGAGGAGAGGAGTTTTTTCTTTTCTCTCCTCGGGAAACAGCACTTCACTTTTGCCCTGACTGTAGGGAGGGTGTGTTTTGGAGAGGTCCAAGGTTCACTTTGTTTTTAGCTTGGTCATCTGGCTGTTTTTTGGCCCTCTTTTGCCTCTGTTTTCCTGTACCCTGCTCTGCCCCCAGCCCAGATCTGCTCGGATTTCATTGGAGAGACTTGATCTATCAGCAGAGGAACCTTCTGGGGAGGATGCCGCCCTTTCCCTCCTCCACTCCTGTGTTTGGCAACAGCTTGGGCCCACCGATGAAGGGGGGGGAAACTGGCCAGAGTTAACCACAGACAGTGTGAGTTTCGTGGGAAGAACCCCCTTTTTTTCCCTTTTCCACCTCCCCTTCTTGGTGGGGGGAGGAAGATTTGGGTTCTCCCACGCACCAGAGCTCCACAAGGCGACCACCAGAGCCCAAAAGCACCCCCTACTAGCCACCACCCAGCAACTGCAGGCTCTGCTCCTTCACTGATCCCCCTCCTGATCATGGTTAGAATTGTGCCAAAAGGCAGAAAGTACTCAACCATTTTCTTTTTTGAAGGGGACTTCTGGGTACAGGATTACTGTTTAGTTGGTTTTGTGTTCTTTTGTTGTTCTGCCAATACACATATCCGAGGCTTGGGCATCCTCCACAGCCCCTGCCCAGCCCAAACCCCACAACCTCACTTCATGAGGACCAGCGTGGTCAAGTCAGATATGGCGATGCACTTTCTGAGCCGTTTCCAATAGCTAATGGTGTGAAGCAAGGCTGCGTTCTTGCACCAACCTTATTCACGATCTTCTTCAGCACGATGCTCCAAAGGGCCACGGCAGACCTCGATTTTGAAAACGGTGTCTACATTCGATATCGTACCGATGGGAGCCTTTTCAACCTAAGGCAACCAAAGACCCACACTGAGACCTTAAATCATCTTGTCCATGAGCTACTTTACGCTGATGATGCCGCCCTCATCGCCCACACAGAAGTAGCTCTGCAGCGTTTAACATCCTGCTTTGCAGAGGCTGCTGAGCTTTTTGGGCTGGAAGTCAGCTTGAAGAAGACAGAAGTTTTATACCAGCCTGCACCATCATCCCCATATCACCATTGGTGAAACAGAGCTAAAATCAGTCCAGCAGTTTAATTACCTGGGAAGCATCATCTCCTTGGATGGTAAGATTGATGCAGGAATAGACAACAGGTTAGCAAAGGCATACAGAGCTTTTGGTAAACTCCATAAAAGAGTGTGGCAAAATGAACACCTGAAGAAAAGCACAAAGATCAGCATTTACAGAGCCATTGTACTGTCTACTCTTTTATATGGATCTGAGTCCTGGGTCATTTACCGGCACCACTTGCGTCTCTTAGAACGCTTCCATCAGCGCTGCCTCCGTACAATCCTCAACATCCACTGGACTGACTATGTGTCCAACACGTCTGTCCTTGAACAGGCAGCAGTCACGAGCATTGAGGCCCTGCTGCTGAGAACACAGCTGTGCTGGGCAGGGCACGTCTCCAGGATGCAGGACCACTGCCTCCCTAAGATCGTGCTCTGTGGGGAACTTGCCACTGGCTGCAGTGAGAGAGGAGCCCCGAAGAGGAGATACAAGGACTGCC
>NW_020956961.1:22201-63256 GCF_003031625.1 Empidonax traillii
GTTTGACACAATGGGAACTCTTGTCTGGATGAATTATCCAGGATGTGCTAAGCAGATCTTGTCAGGCTTGGAGCCAGCATCATCCTGTCTCTCCATTCTATGCTTATCTCATGGCAAAGTCCTTCTGTGGTCTTAACAATGTTTGAGAAAGGCAATCGAGAAGCTCTTACACTCAGCTCATGCTAAGGCCTGATGTATCCTGGGAACAGCACCACTGGGTCAAACCACAGTGCCTCAGAAACAGGACAGGTGTCCAGACAAAGCTAAAGAGCCATTTTGCAGCCATTGTCTCTTGTAAAATTCCTGTCTCTGGCAGCTATCATCTTTGCACATTTGTTGTCTGGCAGTCAGAGTCCACTAACTTGTGGAAACAGTATAGACCAAACCTCCAAGATAGAAGGTATAAAACTTCAGCTTAACCAGAGTTTTTGAAGTGGCTCCAACAGCAGCTAGACTTCTGAAGCCTTTGTGCTTCCTTTTGTGTCATATGGCTGCCCACACTATGACAAAGCAGGAATCATGAATCATAGACTGTTAAGGGTTGGAAGGGACTTTAAAGACCAGCCCCCTCTGTCATGGGCAGGGGCACCTCCAACTAGACCAGGTTGCTCAAGGTTTTATCCAACCTGGCCTTGAACACAGCCAGGGTTGGAGCATCCACAGCCTCCCTGGGCAACCTGTTCCAGTAACTCACCGCCCTTGCCAAAAAGATTTCTTCCTAATATCCAACCTAAACTTCTACTCATTCAATTTGTAGCCATTACTTCTTGTCCTGTTGCTACAGTTCCTGACAAAGTCCCTCTCCGGCTTCTTTATAGGCCCCTTTCAGATACTGGAAGGTTGCTGTGAGGTATCCACACAACCTTGTCTTCTCCAAGATGAACAGCCCAAACTTTCTCAGCCTGTGTTTGTAAGGGAGGTGCTCCAGTCTTTTTATCAGCTCTGTGGTCCTCCTCTGCACTTGCTTCAACAGTTCCACGTCCTTTTCCTGCTGAGAGGGTGGGGTAGGAGGGGCAACAGAGCTGTACAGAGCACTCCAGGTGGGGTCTCACAAGAGCAGAGAGGGAGAATCACCTCCCTCAACCTGCTACGGATGCAGCCCAGGATTTGGTCAGTTTTCTGCACAGCGAGCACACACTGACAGCTGATGTTGAGTTTTTCATCAACCTTCCCCCGCAAGGTAGTCCAGGTAGATGATGTCAGTTACTCTGCCCCTATCCACCAATGCTGCAGCCCCATCATAAAAGGTCACCAGATTTATCAGACGTGATTTCCTCTTCATAAGGCCATGTTGTTGGCTGTTAGCAATCACCTCTTTGTTTTCCATGTGTCTTAGCATAGTTTCGAGGAGAATCTGCACCACGAAGGAAAGATAAAGCATTCTCACCTTCAGCTGGGTAATGTTTTGCTCATAGGTGCACGAGTTACAAGTTGCAAGTTATAAATTAGAGAATGTGCAAGCGGGAAACCTCATGACTCAATTAATGAATTAGTGAATTCACATGACAAGAGAAAAAGGCTGCTATAATCAGTCTCCTTGTCTAAGGTTGTTTTTTTGCTATAATTTCCACTACAAGTGGAAGAAAATCGAAGTGGAGAGAAAGAAGGCAATAGTATTTGGTTTTATATTTCTAAAGGTATAAATTTAAGTCAACAAGTAATTCCTTGCCCTCTGCTGAATTTAACAAACCGTTTTTGTTTTAAGAAAACCGTTTTCTTTCAGCATCTGAATATTATATTAATTTTACAGTTCAAAAGTCTAGTCTATTTCAGTTTGTACCTACATTTGTTTTTTAACAGCTGAGTAAAGAATCCACAAATACAAACAACTTGAAAGAAGCTGTTTCTTCAATAGGACACACAGCAGCAGAATTACTATGCTCAAAGTCAAAAATTGCATTGATTCACTTCAACTGATCAATTTACAATACAGAAAGTAAAAGAAATGCTCAGGTGACAGATCCACATCCCACCACTTGGAAGCGACGCTGAGTGGTCATTGCTACCTCCTGAGTTTTACAGGATTACACTGTGAACTGAATGTGGGAATTAATTTAAATTTTTTGCCAGGATTTTCAAGGAATTCTTTTCTGAACTTTTCTAAAACCATTTTAATTCCCAGTTTGATTGGCTACATCACTCTTCAAAAAACTGGATATGCACAATAGTGGGATGATTTTAAGAATGTGAACTGAACAAAGATTCCATTTTGCTTCAGTTTTAAGAATGAAGTTATTTGACTTGTATATTTAAAGACATTGGAGAAGACAGCTCCAGCAGAGAAGTGCCTCTGTTTAAATGAGACACAAGTGTTTTGCTGAGGATGAGTTATGAGGAAGACCCAAACTCCTCCCTCTGAGCAATTGTAAATCCGAAATTAAGAGGTTCCAACTAACAGGGAAAAAATGTTGAAAAAGGAAAAAATAACAGCCCCTTATTAAAAGATATATGTGCAATGGCAAAAACAACGAAAGAAAACGAGTAAAACAACCAAACAATACTCCTATACCCACAAACAATCCCCTTCAAAACAAAACAATAAACAAGCAAAGGAAAAAAAATAAACAGTTAAATTTACAGAAACACCATCGTAGTGATAACAAACGTAAGCATGAAAATATTTTAAACATACTTCTCCGTCCAGTGTTTCACAGGAAAAAAACAGAAGGACGTTAGATCCAGGCAGAGACCTTTGTTGATCAGTTTGGAGCAATAGATCAGAAAATGCAAACAACAAAGATTGGTTGAGCCAATAAAAATGAAAAAAAAAAAAAAGATATCCAGATTTATAAAAACAGTTGGGAGAAACTTCAGAATGCTAACCTGGTAATAATACACCATATAAATAGCACACTTTTGGTTAGTACAGTGTAATAGAGCAACTTTTATTCATTTATGTATAAATAGTTGGATTATGAACATTTAACTATTTTCAAAATAGCTTTCAAAAGTTATTACTGATTTTGAGCACAGTTATTTAAACACAACTACCTGATTTTCCAGAGGGGAGGTGTCTTCTGTAGGAAAAAGGACAAAAGGGGAGGAAAAGATAAGAAATCTCAATATACCTACATGAATTCCCAAATGTTTAAGTGCCTTAATCTATGGTCATTTTCTAACCTAGGCATGACTTCCTGGCCTTTTTCATTTTTCTTGAATGTTCCTGAAGGCAACTTCATTAAATTTTATATTGGAACAGAAACAAATTGGGGTTTGGATAGTAAATTAACACAGAACTAGAAGTTCACAGAAGAGAAATGTTCAGATTCTGCGAGACCATAGTAATTGAAATCTTTTTACAAGACTACACCTAAATGGTAATGAATAAAAATAAAGAATTTAACAGTATAGTTTCCCTGCTATAAGGTTAGGACCTGGTTTAAAAGCATGCAATTGGAATAATCTGAGGTAAATATCAATCTCTAACCAGCAGGACAACTTTAGACAGGGAATAAAATGGTTGGGAGACGCGGACTTAGGGACAAGTTTGATCAAGTTTGCTGAGTTTTACCATGCTGTATTGCAATCCAAAGGGATAAGAACATGATTCATCCCAGATAACAGTTAAAGGAACAATACTCTCAATTAACAAAACTCAGAGAATGTGAAAAACATACATAAAGTAGTTCATGTGCCTACATAAATACTACTTAATTTCAGTTTACAAAGCTGTGTTCTAAGCAGATGAGGATACTCTGTTTCCCTAAAATTCTTATCTCACTTAGATCAGTATGAAGTCAGAAAAAGGGTTTTTATGAAAAGGATTTCAGTAGAAAGGATTGTAAATGTACAAGTAATCTGAATGCACCTAATTTTAACAGCTGAGCATGTCAAAATATCTTTGAAACACAGCAATTCTACACTATTAATTGCTACATTTCAATTGAAATAGTGATTTTCTGTCTAGTAATATAAATGGTATCTGTCTAGTATATCAAATGGTATCAAGCTGGGAATGTTAGAAGGGTTTCCTCTGATAATGATAATTTAAAATAAAGTAAAATAAGTTTAAGTCAGCCAATGATTGCGATATCAAAATTATTTTCAGAATAACACATAGGATCAAGAGAAATATTTCAGTCCATGGTTACAGTGAAATCTTTGAATGTAGAGGAACCGTGGTTGAGTCATAAGGCAGTATAAGTCCTTGAAAAATTATGATTACAGAAGGGAAACCAGGTTAGACATCTACTAGAAGCAAGCATTTTTCCAAAGAATGTAATTATGGATTCTCAAATTATAGGCTCAAATACCTACTGAACAGAAATTGAGTAGCTAACTGCCATATGCCATGGATCCTTGGGGAAAAAAAAAAAGATTTTGAAAACTTCATTAATTTACCCCCTTCCCCTCTCCCACTCAGGACTGATTCAGTAATTAGTCTCCTTCATCCCAGACACCAGAATATGCCTCCTCTTCCCAACTTCCTCCCGCCACCCCTGCAGGGATCACGAGTGAAGTTGACCTACATGTCATCTGAATGTCTGAGTAGCGTTTCTCCTCCGAAGGCAGTCAGTACTATTATTATGTTTAGTGCCAAAGATTGATCACAATGTCTCAGGGAATTCTTGGTCACAACACTCAGCTCCTTCAGACTCCAGCAGGGACAGTTAAAACTCATTGCTGGATTGCTGTGTTTTCATATCGGTCGTGCATTGCTAAATTTTATAAGTGGTTCAAAAGAATTATTTCATGACTGTGTTTTGATCTTTAAATTTTTATAGTTTTCCTTTTAACAACTTCAACTATAAACGAAGCAATATTTCTCTGCAAAATATTTAGCTAAATCAATTCATCCTGATATTTTACACTCATTCAAAAGATGGAGAATCCTAAGGTGGGGATCATCAAAAACGAACAAAAAAAATTGCTTTGTATTTTATGACGGGAAAAGGTACACCATAACCTACGGGTATTCTTACAACTTTAGCAAAGTCTCAGCAGTCAAGTGTCAACTTTAAGGAGTTTATAGATTTTGGCAAGCTCTGATATTATAAACTAATTCAGAAACTAAGATTTCTTTAATTTTACTTTCCAAGGCTTGTATGGTACATTAACAAATACTAAAGCAAGCATTCTTCTAATATAGCTAGGACACATCCTTAGGAATAACTGGTGATATCTTTGTAAATACAGATTCTAGAGCACATCAGTATGTTTTGGCTTTTTCCTTTCGTGTTTCTTTCGAGGAGGAAAAGTATTACAGTAGTGCCTAAAAAGAATTCTCAAAGATATTTCAGTTAGACATGAGAGTAGTGTGAAACGAGGGGACAGAACACTACTCTTCTTATTCAAAGTTGATATACTCTTCATCACTATTCTGTGCTCTGGATACTGTACTTCAAGAAAAGTGTATTTGGCATGAGATAGAGAAAAAATCCAATTCTGATATAGAACTATATTGCTATTTTGTCCTGAAATATTACAGCCTTGACCACTGTAGGCCAAACTGTAGCTGAAATACATACCCATCAGTGATAGAAATCAGCCTATATGAACAGATTTGAGATGTCTTTTATAAATGTGGTTTGATATACAAAGCTGATTTTGATGTGAGTGATATTTCCTCATTCCTTTGGCTTAGATACACAAATTGTGTTAGAATTGATAATTCCAGGAAGACATTTGCTAAACATGTGACAACAATATGCATGTATCATGACAGGAAGATCTGCAGAGCTATCTAAGCAGCCCTGAAGCAGCCCCTTTCTCTTGCAAGGAATTACAGCTTTCCAGCTAGTGTGTGTTAGACTCTGCATTCATTTGAGGGTGCTGTCATATGCCAGCTGAAATTGCATTTTGTCATTGTTTTTTATGGGAAAGAGGAAAAAATAAATTAACACCTTGTCTCCTCAATCTTAACATTCTCTTTACCCAACTGAAAAAGCAAGCATGTCTGGTTTACATTAGGAAAAAAAAAAAAAAAAGAATTATATCTATTAGAGAAAATACATTGTTTTGCTGAGCTAAATCTGAAATAAATGTTTGTACTATTTGTTGATGTTCTGCATGAAGATCACACTTAAAAGGAAGGCTAATCTGTAAAAGAGACTCACTGTAACCACATTAAAATAAAAAGCACTTTTTTACTGCATTACTTTTTTTTCCATAGCAGACCACAACAGAAAAAATGACTGACTGGAAAGAACACAAAACTGAAGACACAGCTGCTATTCTCATAGCCCTGGTTCTACAGCTAGTGCAAAAGAAGGGAGACAGACCACTCAGCTTCCCTGTCATTTCTTTTTCTTGTAAATAAAAACAAGAATTAAATTGCAAATGAAAACTGCTTAGGCATTCTCCTAGCAGAGCTTTCTTATAATTTTAAAATGTATTTGACAAAACTCATCCTCTCTTGGAAGTACTAGGGTTTCTTTTAATAAATACCTTTAAGGTCCAAGATGAGGTTTCAGGTTTAAAAGTAAAGGAGATGGGCAGCAGACACTGAAAATGCTAAGTACATACTTGCTCACATATTAATGTCTAATAGTGTAGCAACTGGACTTGAACACAGCAGTCTCACATCCCTGAGTTTCAACTTGCCCACTGTTCTGGAGAGAAAACTCTTTTGCATGCTTACTATGCAGTTTTCCAAAGTGAAACAACTAAAAGTAAATAGTAAAGGTTTATTAAAACGCAAATAGCTCTGACTTGTGCAGAATATGGGGTGGGGGGTGGAGGGGAGCGAAAGGGGGGACAGGGGGATGCTGGGCAGAAAAAGTTTCAAGTGTCTTCTCCCAGTCGGTGTTCAGCACTTTTCCCTTTGTAACTACAAGTGCAAATTTTATAGACTGAAAGGAACTCAAAAATTATGAGGAAGAGAATGAAGAATCCCTAAATGTTAAAATAAACTGTGTGTATTATTGCCCTGTATTATATAGAACTGTATTCTTACAGTTCAAAGCTTTTAAAGTCTAATTACTTCAAAGGCTTTCCTACAAATCTCCTGTCTGAAACACAACATCTTTAAGTGAACATTTGAGGCTCTTTCCCATGCTGATACCTACCAAGATGTAAATTTGCACTGAAAAATAACAGAAAACTTTTCTTAACACACTCAGATTGATAACTTACAATAATCATAGAAAAAGTTCTGCAAAAGAGAGAAGACAAACAGGAACTGGGTTAATCCTGATATCAAAGGTTTTAAAAAAACAATTGCAAACAGAGTTGCTGATCTGTCTTTGTTTTCTTACCCAAGAAGAACAGAGGGGCTGTCAAGCAAATTACAAAGGAAAAATATATATAAATAAAGTTGCTTCTTCTCTATAAAAATAATATTTCCCTTATGAATGGTGAATTTGTAAAAAAAAAAAAAAAAAAGGTTACTTTTGTTTTCAACAACATTTTAACTTTTCTAGACAGTATACTTAATGACTTTGTTAAGCCAAGCCTGAAGCACAATGTCAATCATGAATATTAAAGAGCAAAGCAGGGATTTTCTCTGCCATCTCATTAGCAAAAAACTAAGCTGGTGTTTGTCAGTGCTGGCTATGATACTTTCCCAAAGTCCTTTGTACTGATGGCTCAACATCTGGCATGATTTTAGTGTGTATTTCTCCATCTCAGAGTTAGCATATACCGTGCATTTTGCGTTCCACCTAGTAAGTAACTAGCAGATTTCTTTTACCATGACTCGCAATAGCTGTCGCCACTATTGCTCAGACGAAGCACAGAATAAAGCAGAGGTAATGCCACCATCCAGCAAAGGCCACCAAACCTATCTTAGAATGACAGAGTCATAGAATGATTTGGGGTTAGAAGGGACCTTGAAGATCATCTAGTTCCAGCCCCTCTGCTGTGAGTACCTGCCCCTAGACCAGGCTGGTCAAAACCCCATCCAACCTGGCCTTGAACATTTTCAGGGACAGGGCTTCCACAGCTTCTCTGGGCAACCAGCTATAGTGCCTCACCACTCTCTTTTCCATGCTGGAAAGCCATCGTAATCATTGGGAAGGCAGGGGAAAAGAAACATCAAACAGAAAAAAAAGGGAAGAGACGAAATTAATACAATTTTCTAAAGCCCACCACAGTCTGGCTGGAGACTGTTTTATATTGCAGTGCATATATCATGCAGTTAATAATTCCAGAATGGAGAAAGATCAAAGTTTCATCTGACAGCTGAAGGAAGGCAGGACCACGTAACTGAGCATTACATAACTGTAGTTGTCTGCTCCAGAATCACTTGTATTAATTAACGGCTTATTAGTGTAATTTTCTTTTCACATAATGTGGAAACAAATTCTCTGCAACATTATCCAAAAATAACAAAAAAGCCCTAGATTCAGGCAGTTAAATGGTTGTATATACTGTGGTTTTGTCATTGTACAAAAAGTTAGGTATATGAAAATACTCCTATTGAGTTCATCAGTAAGTGCCATCTTTTATCGCCTTAGGTTTCGGCAGACTACAGAATTAAATCCTTTGATGCCTATGTGTAGGATTGGATATTTTTTACAACTATTTCTTACTATTTTTTCCTTTTTTCTTTTCTCTTGCTTTCCTTTAAGAAAAAGGAAGAATATGCAGAACATAAATGGCCAGTTATAGACCACTTGTGCATAACATTTTGTACATGGTGAAAATATAGGGTAATTACAAGAAGGCTGTTCCATCTCGATGAGAATAAGAGGAAATAAAGAATAGAGAACTGCTCCAATATCTACTCCCCAGCTAAGGGTTAGCTGTCTTAGCAGTGCTGCCACTAATGGCAGCAAGTTTCCCCTTACCAGGGAGAAAGAGAAAAAGCAGGGGTTTCTAATTTTGTCATTTATCGTGTTTATGCTAGCCTGCCAGGCAGCACAATGTAGCTTCAATTTAAAAGACTAATTTTGTCCTCTTAAAGATGTAAAGAGATGCATTTTCCATGTTAATGACTGGAGAGAGTTACGATACAAATTCTTTGCATGTATCAGAATGTGATAGAACAGGAAAAGTAAAAACAAGTGCTAGGGATAGGTGCAATCATGCAAGAATTTGTAACAGAAAGCTAGAACTTGTTTCACTTAGAAAAACTGCAAAATGCCTTTTCAAACAGGTTAGAGGTTTTTTTCCTTCATTCTGGATTTCAGAGAAAGTTACAGGGGACAGCTGTGAGCAAGATATCTCTCTCTGTGGTATGCAGAGAGATAACATATTTGCAGACCCGTACAAGGCCTCCTAGGGCCAGAGAGGGTGGGGGAGGAGAGAGAGAAGATACAAGAAGCCTGGAGGAGGCAAGACATTGCCTTTTGCCCCTGAAGGTCTAATGTATGATGCATCTTAAAAAAAAAAAAAAATAAAAAAAAGTGGTCCTTTCATCTAAAATAAACCTTTATTTTAATCCTTTCACTGCCTTGGCATTCTTGGGACTCATACCTGCATATGTTTTATACAAGGAATGGAAAGCTTGGCAGAAGTAATAACACCAGCAGTAATAAATATTTTACCGGGAAATGTGTAGTGGTTTAGGGTTTTCTTTTTGGTAGAGAGAATATCAGAAAGCTGGAAAATTACTTATTTAAAAGGAATGGTAGCATCTAGCCTTACGTTACGTGATTGAACAGACATCTTGAACTTCCCCTTATCAGACAGTCTCTCCTTTTTCTACCTGCTGCACATTCTCATTTCATACTCTCCCATTTAAATTTCCTTTGTGTCAAGGACCACTTTCCCTTCATGCTAGACCACTGAGTAAGCTGACTCTCTTATTTTCAAGTAGAGGATAGACACTGATCCTTCTTCATTAGCATCATGGTTTAACCCCAGCCAGTGACCAAGTACCATGCAGCTGTTCCCTCACTCCCTCACCAACAGGATCATGGAGAAAATAGGAAGGGTAAAAGCCAGAAAACTCACGGGATAAGATAAAGACAGTTTAACAGGTAAGGCAAAAGTCACACAAACAAGCAAAGCAAAACAAGAATTAATTCACTGCTTCCCATGGGCAGGCAGGTGTTCAGCCGTCTCCAGGATAGAGGGGCCCCATGACATGTAATGGTTACTTGGGAAGACAAATGCCACTACTCCAAATGTTCCCTCTCTTCCTGCTTCTTCTCCCTCTTTATATACTGAGCATGATGTCATATGGCGTGGAATGGTTGGCTGGGGCCGTGTGTCCCAACTTTGATCTCCTCCCAACCCCCCCCGTACCCCAAACTTCCTTGCCAGCATGTCAACATGGAAGGAAGAAAAGCCCTTGGGTCTGTGTAAGCCCTGCTCCACAATAATAAACACATGTCTATATTATCAACCCCATCTTCAGCACAAATCCAAAACATGGCCCCATACCAGCCACTGTGGAGAAAATGAACTCTGTCCTGGCCAAACCCAGCACAATTACCTTCAAGAAAGCTTCAATACCAAGCTTCAATACCATGTGAATTCTTCAGTAATGCAATTCAGGAATTATGTCACATGTGCTCATAACATAGTGTTTGCCTGTTAGAAGCTAATAACTGCCTGTGTTTCATCTAGGTTTTGCAAAAAAAATGAGTGTTAGGCTTTTTTCTTTCCTTTGCCTGAAAAAATACATTTTTCCATTAAAGTAATTCATATACTGTTGTCAGGGACAATTTTTCTGCTATATGTTGCATACACAATATTTATCATATCTTTACAACACCAGCATGCTTCAATCAAAAAAATCTGCTTCTCCACTGGAAGAAATTCAAGATGAAATATGTCTAACCAACAGAAGGAATGAAAAGGAATCTCCCATGTTTCTATTTTCAGATCACATTAAGACTTTTGATTCAGAGACAGGCATTTCCTATTATTCTTAGCTCATTTCTTTACTTTGAAGCACTTTTCTGCTTGTTTTCTCATTAAAGGACAGTCTGTGTTCCTCAAAATGAAAATGTTTAACACACCACATCTAATAACATCACCTAATGTCAGCGGTTGCAGGCTCAGGGTCACCTAGGCCAACCTCTGAGGAAACTTTATGAGTTCAAGAACTCTGCCTGAGGCAATTCTGACTCTTGCAACTAGTGACTGTGTGCATCTTATCATGCTCTATACTTGTTCCATTACTCTTATTATGTGTCTGTAAATATTTTGACTGTACTTATCTATTCTCATTTTTCATTTGGTGTGAAATACCTCCAAATAAGTATTTTTGGAGAGGTATTATTAAAAATGTATACTGTATCTGATAACAAATTTTTTTAATATTATTATTGCTTAATAAAAAACATGACCCAAATAAGCATTTAGGTTAATTAGTTTTTAAGTTGAACATGGATTAGGTAAATAAAGATGACGCATTGAAGATGAACTTACAGAAGTATTTTTGCATATGGAAGATTTCTGTAGTTCCACAATATTGTATCTTAGTGAGGACTGAAACAGAACCTAGTAGTGGTTGCAAGGATAGAAAGCCCTTTTCCATGTAGTACTCAGCTAGTACTACTCTATAGTGTTGGTCAGCTCTAGGTAGTGACCCAAAACACTCTTTATTGAAGTTTTACAGCTAATCCTTGCTAGTCTAAGGAACTGTTAGATTTTCTCTGTGTTTGTATGTGTTTGTTTGTATATTTAGACATAGTCATGACTAGAGGAAAGAAAATCTCACTGGATATCAGAAGCTGTAATCTTCATTTTACTTGCCTATTATTTTGAATTCCAGTTTTGCAGAGAACAAAATGACAATATGAAGGATAAACTTAGCATACTTAGTCAACATATTTGTGTCCACTGACGTTAGCCAGCCTCGTGTAACGTGCAAGCTTCAACTTCTAGTGCTTTACTGAATGTATAAAAAGCATAACAACTCAATTAATTCTGGTTTTAAGAAAGGCTTTTTTTGCTAACACTTGCAGCTGTGGCTTCTAATTAACTTGGCTCTCCTCCTGTAGTATGTGCAGAAAAATTCCCTTGGTTCTCTAAGAGATGTAAATAGTGTCAAAACATCATGCCTGACATGATGAAGCATGAAAAATACAGAATCTATCTTCTGTTCCCCTTTATCAGCAGTGGGATGAAACTTCATATCCAGATAGGAGGGGTAAATCTAGTTGGTCCCTATCCAGTCAGACCAAGGATCCATGCCCATAAATATTTATGGAAAGACAAGGATTAAATCTACCTTCCTTTTAAAAACAAGGAGAGAAATTACATAATTTCTTATTCATTATGCAAGTTTTCCTCCAATGCTCGAGTTTTCAAGCTCTGAATTCTGGTCAGATCCAATTAGACAAGTCAGAATGCGCTGACCATTGCAGTTCAACTACTGAGAGCACAGTAAGAAGGACGGAGTCTCATTTTCTGTACACGGCCTGAATAATGTCCAGTGTAACACCAGAGAACTCAGAATATATGCATGAATGGGCATTCTTCTGCCTCTATCACTTCCTTTTTGTCATTAAAAAAATAGATATTATTCAAGAATGGTGTCAGAAAAGAAACATTCTTTTTTATACCTGGTTTAATATTTTTCAGGTTTTTTTCTTCAGCTGTATTAGCTGAAGAAAAGCTTTTTTATAGCATTCTGCAAACTTGCTCGATACTTTTAGAAAGTTCTCTTTCTTTTAAGTGATTTTATCATAATGATAGTATATCAACATAATTACTCTCAATTATTCAATTTGGCTAAAATTTAATTTCAACAACCGAGCAAATTAAAAAAAAAAATTACTAAATTTTAATTGTATCTATAGACTTTATTCAAGACATTATGAATCTTCACTTGCTCATCAGTCATCCCTATTCAGCTAGGATTCAGAATTTGCAGATTTTTCATGTGTTATATTTTCACAGGTTTTTTTTAAGCATATAGGACACTTAAGGACTGAATACCAGCTAAAAAAACCATAAATTATTAAAAGCACCACTGAACAAAGTTTATTAAAAAGAAATTTAAAAATAATGTGACATATTTTCTTTTTTAATGTCTGGGAGAACAAGGAGGAAAAAATACTTGAAGCTAATTGTCCAGACCAAGAACTAGACTTAGGTGTTGACAGGGCAACTCTCCTAAGACCTTGTGCAATATATGGACAAGAAGAGGGCATTCCTAGAAGAAAATTCGTTGCAGCCAGCATACTGGGTACTCAGTACAAATTTGGAAGCCCAACATAGATCTTAAGTCCTAATGTTCCCTCTTAGATTCAAGTTAAAGACACTCTGTATCTCCTTGGAGGCAGTTGTTTAGAGCTATGAACCAGCCATCTACATCCAATCTTACGAAGGAGTGGCAGAGGTGCAATAACTGAGGATACCCAATTCACTCCCCTCATTCACTCACACACTCACTTACTTGCTCTTAGTGTCTCCCTTCTCCAAAGAGACAAAATACAAATTGCATAAGCAACCTTGGGAACAGGGACCAGAATCTATTTCCCAGCATATAAAGGGGCCTTATAGGAAAGACTGGAAAACATTTTGGATCAAGGTCTGTAGTGACAGGACATAGCACAACAGTTTGAAATTAAAAGCAAGTGAATTTAGACAGACCATAAAGAGCAATTGTTTTTTGGTGTATTGGTGAGACACTGGAAAAGGCTGTCCAGAGAAGCTGTGGATATGTCACCACTGGAAGTGCTCAGGGTCAGGTTCGAAGAGGCTTTAAGCAACCTGGTCTAGTGAAAGATGCCCCTGCCTCCAGTAAGGGGGTTGGCTGGATTATCTTTGAAGTTCCCTTCCAACCCAAACCATTCTATGATTCTTTACCACCTGAATGACCTATCTGTGGGGCTCCAAGATGTCATCTTTTGCATGACAACTGTGAGTAGACTAAGAAAACATAAACTCTTATGCTATTGCTTTCAAAGGAATGCAAAATTCACCTGCTGCTTAGAACAGGTGTTCTGTAAAAGAATTTAATATTTTTTGCCTATTTCTTTACTCTAACCAAACATATATTATCAAAAACACTTGCAGCACTCACCTCCTGCAACTGCATTTTTAAATCATGGTGAATAACACTGTCACATTTGATGATCCAAGGGTTAATATGACTTAAGAGACTGAGAACACGGTTGGCTTGGACCCTCAGAAAATCTAAGTGGAAAATTCTGTGTCTCCTCTGAGGTCTTAAACACAATGTGTGTGTTCCTTCCTGCCCAGGTAGCAGTCCTGCATACATCTAGAGGCAGGACTATAGGCCAACCAAGCACTTAACAGGAAAATCTCATGTGCCTATGGACATGAAAGCGCCTGCCTTCTGCAGGAGGCTTAAACAGAACATTAAACCAACATTAAATTATGAACATGAACACCAGCATTAAATTACAACTCAGATTCATATTATGGGCAAGTTTTGAACCATTTGAACCCTGAACAGTTTTGAACCCTGAGAACCAAATTCTTCTTATTGCCCATTTGCTATTTTATTTCTATGTCTAAAGCTAATGGATAAGGCAACCCTTTCTTTTTCTTCTTGGCAGACTATTCATTTCATTCTGTATGTTTCTCGTCTCCTGGACTGCACTCCTCCTTTCCTCTCTCTAAGAAAAAACAAATGCTAATGATTTCCTAGCTAACTATTCTAAAAATATCGTTAAGCAAAATTCTAATCTCTGGACTAGTTAAGATATGCCAACAACTCTTGACAAAGATTGCATTAATTTTAATTAGCTGTTAAACTTTAAAAATTATTTATAAAACCTGTGTACAGATTGATGAAATAAAAAAGAAACAGGAAACCCCCACAAATTTATAAAGACAATTTTTAAAATTCTGTAACTTTATCACATTTTATATCCGAAATAAAACTAATATGGTCAGCAAACAGAATAAGTGGTATAAATTTAACTTCTAATAGTCCTGAAGACCAAAACTTTTAAACTAAAAAAAGTATGCAATTAACAGATTAAAACTGTCTTAAACTAAAATTATGCTAACATACCTTTGTAGACAACCATCCCTTTCACCAATATCACCTCGTCAACCAGATTCTTCCTTTTCCCCACCCTTAGTTTCTCCTCTAAACATTCCAGAATACATCCTGTACAGTCTCAAAATGTTCTTCCCCTGCATGCCATAACGTGTCCTACACCTCCTTTGAGTCTGCAATCTGGGTTTCCACCTGCCTTTGTGCCTCTGTGTTTCTCCAAGCTTGGAGCCTGGGAGGGACAGGGTATTATTTAGATGCCCATCTGCTTGGCATTGTCCCTCTGTGCTCCTCTGAAGTATGCAGAGATGCTCCTATCCCTTAACCTGTTATTGGCCGAGATTCTGCACCTGGACTCCTAACCAAAGATAACCTTGGCTTTTAGTTTTGTTGTTTCACAATTTCTGTGAGTTATTTTCTTGGAGAATAACCCAGCCTTTTTACTACCCTCAGTGAATAAATTTCTTACAAACCCAAAACCTTCTCTACCAGTGCCTCCTTGGAAAAGAATGTCACTTCTTAATTTATATATATGAAATGCATTATCACTCTATTATGTGATAATACATATATTTTTCATATATTTTACATATAAGAATTGTGTTATCACTTCTCTCCCAACTCTTTCTGTTATCAAATTATTTCCAGATGTCAGAGCCATCAGTGTTTGGTTTGAAATACTACCTGCTGAAACGTGACTTGCAGGCGATAAGATTTTTGTGCTCTCTCATCACCACTAACCATATTCACTTCATTTCTCCTGAACGCTCAAGTTAATTTTTTTCCCCTCTCACAGAGGACATTGTGACAAGTTGAACTTTGCTGAGGGTTTTGCCCCTGGCAGGACTCCAGCTTCCACCATGGGGATTCTCCATCCTTACTGGCCCTACATGCCCATTTATACAGAAATTCAACACCAGCAACCTCTACTGGGTTTCCTAGGTGATACAATGTTCATGTGTAAGCTTATTCAAGCTAAATATGTGCCAGACTCAATGCAGGATGACAGGGCACCTTGTGCCCTACACTACCTCTATCTTATATATGGACAAGCATCTGCAATTAATAATAGTTTTACGCTTCCTGTGTGCATATCCATGTGCAGGCAAGACTGGCTTTATTTGTTGTGCAGACACGAGGTTTGTGAAAAACAAAAATGCTTTCTCAACAGAACAGTAGGCTTTGTTTCCTCTCCTAAACCTAAAACTATATTAGGTGAACTAAATATTTGTTAGTATGTAAATTTCAAATCTTTTTTAAACTTTTCTGTTCTGTATCTTTCTTGTTTCTACCATTGCCTCCAGCCAATTTTTAAAAATTTGTTTAATTGGAATGTCTATTCAGAAGGCCTACTGAAACAACATGAACAATTAAGGTTTTTTCATGGATTACAAAGCAAACATTGCAAGCACTGTTGACCCTCACCATATGTATGGTAACAATACCGCCCAGCAAAGCTGAGAGCTTAGGTAAAGCAGAATGACATCACTGAGACAGAAAGCAATGAGGGATAAGTAAAATGGACATGTTCCTAAAGGCTGATTACCCATTAAAAGGGCTTGAGAAAATACAGCTAGGAAGAAGTGCTGAGCAGTCCAGTTTATGCATTCATCTTCTTTTCATCAGCCTTTATATAGGGAAAAGAAAAAAAAACAAAACAAACAAAAAAAAAGAGCTACTGAAGGAGGAGAGGTTGGTTGCATTCAGTTTTAGATCTATTAAAACTTATGAGTGACTGTTGACTGAGGCTGAATGAGAGAAGAAAACACAGGGGATAGAGTGAGGCATTGTCTTCAGTGAGCATAAACTTCTATGGACTTTGAGCACCAGGTTCAGTTTCCTTTCAGGAGGAAAGAAGAGCTATGGAAACATTCTGTGAAGCTTGTATATATGGGTTACAGTTCTATCCTCCGTGCAGTAAGGCCCAAGGAGACACTTTAAAGGTGCATCCACTAAGTGGAAATGGGCAGAAAACAGAGATCTGTGAATACTCTTGTAAAAGGGAAAGAAGCTGTGAAAAGTCTGTTGCAATTTTAACCCAGAAAATGCCACTGCTTTTGAATAGCTCTAGCTTTCTCCAGCTTAAGCTGTTTTTTCCATTGCTCATTTCTCTCCTTCCACTGTAGCCCACACCTTTGGAAGATCTGGCTTTCAGCAGATCAATGTGATCTATAGCAGGAGCTTGAAGAATTTGAATGAAACCTGCAAAACCCTAATTCTGTTTGCATGTATCATATCTAAAGTCATGGCCAAATTTGTTATCAAATACAGTATATTTTTCCACCAATGGAAGATGGAGTTTTTTAGTCAATTTTATAAAGCACTACTCCAGACAAAGGCCCTGAAACCCTTATAGTTAAGTTTATGTATACCTGCAAGAACGTATAAAAAATGAAAACAGAGGTTGAAGCACATACAGTGATCCTGGAATGAACAATGAAAAAGACATTAGGGACAGAGCTGAGAAACAAGCCTACATACACCTGTATTTTACAGTCAATTATGTTGCAGTGACTTGGAGATGACCGCTTAGTGAATGTAAGTAAAAGGTCTAACAAAGCATCAGTAACAGAGGAATCACTAAAAGGCTCTTAAAAAATGTCCCTCTACTGGAGTTAATATCCTAGCTGTGGAAAAGAAGCAAAGTACCCTTTGGAAAGTGCATTTAACTACTTATTATGAAGTTAACATGTGCATAGAAGAATTTCTAAATAAAAATAAATGCATATGTATAATTGAGTGAATACATGGATATACGCATGCCAACACATGTGCTGGCTTGCATCTCTTCCAAGTCAACATTGCCAGTACTCATGATTGTATCTAATTACACTGTAATATTATATTTCTGTCTGAAGTGTTATGAATGGGAAAATAGTCCAAAGAGACCAAGCTTTTGTTCTCATGTATTCTTTCTCTCTACTTAACACTCACTTTTCTATTACTCAGCCTCTGTGTTCAGCACTGAGCATTGTCAGACCAGAAGGGGTAGCACTGTGCCCAATTACAGCATTTGTCCCACTAGAACCACTAGATCTGACTGCAAAAACTGTTCTAAGACCCCTGTCTCAGCCAAGGCCAGAGTATTCTGTTAAGATCTGATTATTAAAATCATTAGAAATGCCTCTGCCCAAATTAAGGTACAAATGAGACCAAATGACAAATTCAATATTGTGGGTTTTATTTAATGGTAAATGTGAGACAGAGAGATAGAAACAGTGAAAAGGAAGGGAAGGGGGTCTAGAAGAAAGAAAGTGACAGAGAGAGATTAAAATAGAAACAGCATCACCACTCTGTTTAACCCAGCGGCATCCTGTTGGTCCAGTTCTTCTGGTCTTCTTGGTGATGGGGGTTTCCCAAAAAAATCATAAAGTCCGGCAGATTAATATGTGTTCAGGAGATGCCCAGCACCTCCCCTTGGAGGTGAAACTTTGCAGTCTCTTGTAACAGATTTGTTGCCTCACTCGGATCATGTGCATTCTCCTGGTGCTGGAAGGCCTCAGGAAAGAATTAGGGGGGCCCTTTGGGGGTTTTTGGTGTTTTATGACCTCTTCTCAGCTGCCTCTCATGTGAATGTCCTGTGTGTACGTCGTCTTCTGGGGAGGAGGGTGGGGGTGGGCAGGGGTTACCTCTTTGGTTTGCTGTGGAGAGATTTCACCATCACACCCCCAAAACCCTTCTCTCCCACCATCCCCTAAGCCCAGCTAGGGCTGATTCTTAACACAGATATACTTTTCTTTCCTGAGCCTTATTTACTTCTCCTCAGACTTGAGATGATTAGACAGTGGTTTTATCTCAAGTCCCCAGCCACATTCCAAATTCCAGTCAGGAGGCACTGGGAGGAGAGGGGTGCTTCAGTGACCACAGACAGACTGCTGCTTCCTCGTAGTTTGACAAGAAGTCTTTCTACAATTTTGACAGTGTTTGAGACATTGCCAACATTTCAGTCCATCACACTTTCATGCCAGTACAGAGGAAATTTTGTGAGGACTTAGCCAAACTATTCTGTTAAGGCTCCAAGGGCAGGGAGAGTAAAATTGTTTCCAAGATTATTGCTTAGCCACTTTTAAATGATTTCCAACAGAAATGCAAAATTTGTATAGAAACTTATAGGCAAATTTACCCTTTATGTAATTTAACACAGGAATGTTATACTCTTATAATGTATTATTAAACCTATAGATTGTCTGAGTCAAGGTATTGAATAAAAATGATTTGCAGTGCCCTACAGTATTACTGCAACTAAAAGGAAGAAGATTACCCAGGGAAAACCATTTTTTACCAAGCAGAGGAAAAATTTAATCACAAAATATTCTAAGTTGGAAGGAACCCACAAGGATCATCCAATCCAGCTCTTAAGTGAATGGCCCATACAGGGATTGAACTCACAGCCTTACTGTTACATAGCACTATGCTCTAACCAACTGAGTTAATCTCAGGGTTAATCTCACTGACATGCCCTGGGAAGGCCTGAAAGCAATCCTGAATCTGTACCTATATGTTATTACCAACTTTACTGGCAAACAGTCTCAGGTGCTGTCAATATTTTATTTTTACTACCAGTAAAAAAAAAAATCTACCATTTTCCACAGCTTCATTATCTTCCCTAGAAGATGTCGCAGTTAAAAACAAACATATTTGCATCTATCTGAAGCACAGAAAAGCATCCTGATATGGTTTTTCTATTACAAAAGAAGGTTGACCTTGATGTTTGGTTTCAATGGGTGAACCACTGTTGGTTTGTTTGGGTGGGGTTTTTTTTCAGTAAAAGTATCACATTTTATTTTTAAAGAAAATAAAATAGCTAAACAGGGAATATCAAGTCATTACTTCACAAGTTGGATTTCCTTTATGAGTGATTAACTGAGAAAGCAAAGCCAATATGGCAAGAATCTATGTGTTCTGTTGGGGAAAAGTTTAAATACAAGGTGTAACTGTTATATGAAATTTGCACTGTAACAAAAGAGACATTTTTTAAGTTATTTAATGAGAAGCATCTTGAAAGCACTAAGAATAATCATAATGATGATAGAATAATATTTGTTTAAAGCTACAGTAAAACTTTTCACCTAAGTTAATGTTAACAAAAGTAGGTTTCAAAAACAGATGCTTCAAACTGTGAGGATTAGGAAACCTCAGAGACGTGGGTTTTATTGTTTTCTTTCCATCCTACTACTTCTAAAATAATGGAACATCCAGTAAGAAGAAATGAAAGAGACTAGTTCTGAAATTTTAAGTCTGATTTTTCCAGTGCATGTTATGATGGGGGCTTCGTAGAGCAATATAAGATGTTTCATCAGGTTGGTCATTTGATAGGTCACTATTTAAAGGCCACTATTCAAAGCTCCTGTTTGAAGAACTTCCTCAGTAAAAAAAAAAAATTATTTCTATGGTAAAATACTCTGAATTTTCATTCTGTTACTAAAACTTTTTAAATTATTCAGTTCAGATGCACACCTGAAACTTTCCAGAATATTCTGACCATCTCCCACTGGTTTAACCACATTTTTTTTCCCTCCACCTGCTCAACATGTCCTCAAATGTTTTCCAGAAAGGATCCAGTACCAATTGCAACCTTCTTATGCTTGTATGAGTTGTGTATAATATACTAGTTGTGTATAATATACTAGTTGTATATAGCATACTACTCTACCTTTTTCTGCTACTCTTAGAGGGACTTTCTGAGAAAAATGAGTTAGTGTTGCAACACAGTCATAAAGTTCTTCTCATATTTTACAGTACTTGAATTAAAATAGATAATGTTTGTAATACTTGTGTATTAACCAGACCTTAGGTTTATATCACAGGCTATTGCTCACAAAGACTAAGCATATATCCTGGTATAAAAGAACTATAGACAATCTCGTGGACATACTACAGTTATACAGACAAATACTTCTTATGAGATCTGAATTATATTTTCTCTCAAAAATTATTTTTCACTCATAAACCTCAAAAGTTAGCAAAATTCTCTGCTAATGCACAAAAAACTTGGATGTGTATTTACCCTCGCAGTTCTTACAAAGGTACTTTATCAGAATGTTTTCATTCCTGTAGCTTTTGCAATACAAGTTTATCTCTACTACCACTGATTATAACAGCTGCTAAACAGATGTCAATGTAATGACCAAGTAAATAAAATTTTTACTTTTTAAGAACATTGATAGTCTTAAGCTAAAAAAAAAAAAAAAAAAAAGAATGTAAAAAATACAGCTAGGTATAAAAAATTTCTAAAAGTGTGAAATAAAGGCTACAAAATGTTCTTGGAAGCTGAATGCTCATGCCACTTCCCTGAGTTTATAGGATAAGCTAAATAATCAGTTAACTGACTTGTCATTCATCTCAAACACTATGGTTTGCACTAATCTGTGGAGAATGATGTCTTTGGTTTTTAAGAATTCCACTATTTAGGACAAGCTAAATAAGATTCAGTATCTATTTGATACTAGCTGATTTGTTCTGAAACAAGATTTTGTGAAAGAAAAGACAAATCTGGTTGGATAGGTTGTATTTCTTTCTGTGCTGTTCATGTGACCTAAGCTACAAATAGATTGATCTCTTTCATAAGAATAAAACATTTTATTCCTGCAAATACAAAAAATGTACTACCATCTGCAAAGACTTTTAAATTCTCCAACTTCTAAATTTATTTTATAGGAATATATAATTCTTTACATAAAATATTTGAAAGAAGTTCAAAGGAAAAATATCTCATCACATGATTCAAGAACTAAAAAGATAGAAAGAAAAAAACACAGGGATGTAATAATAATAATGTATCTTCTGTAGTGGTTATAGCACATTCAATTCAGATTCTCTTTCAATGGCCTACTGTTGGAAATTCAGTCCTATTTTCATTAAAGCCCATGAGTAATCTTTAATTATCTTCAGATGCAAACAAGCCTGAGCCTACAGTAAAAACAATTATTTAAGAGGAAATAAAGTGAGATGGAAAATCTGTTTCCACAGATCACCTCCCACCAGATACAGACACTGTTTTTAAAAGAGACATGGTCACATCGAACAAACATTCTAAATATAGTGTTAAAGGACAAAAGAAACAGGAATGCATGACCATTACATATTTGTGCTAATGTTGTTGTTGTTGTTGTTGTATTATTTTCTTCTTTGTGGAGAATATTCTAAGAAAAAGAGCAATGTTTCCTGTAATTTCTCTGGGAGTGATATGTGCTGTCTTCAGTTGCACTGAACTTTGACATCTGCAGCTGCAGTGTTAAGGAAAAGGCAACAGTCACCCAGGCAAACACACATTTGTTGCCTTGGAAGTAACACCTTCTTAAAACAGCTGTTTCATAAACAATGACAATTCTAACCTCAAAAACCTCATCTCTCACTTCAAGAAAAATTATACCCAAACACAGTGCAGCCTTTATTTCTTCCCAAAGACTTCAGTGCTCTGTGCCATACCACATGCTAGCCCATGCATTGTGCAGAGCATCAGCCTCCTGACATGAGCTTTGCTTCTTTCTTTCTTCCTCCTCTAAAGAAGACCTCATGTGACTTATGCATCTATAACTAGTAGAAATGCAAATATTTTGAAAGGCTGAAATTAGATGCAAGCCTGGGTCATATCATCTGGACATGAATGTTCCCTTTACTCTAGGAACAGGGAGAAATTGGATGCAAGGCTTTGAGTTCGACTTATCTTGGAGTTAACGATAATATTCAGATCAGGAGATGAGTTTCCTCATAGCTCAGGTGTGAGGACGTTCAGAACTTTGGTTTACTTAAAAACTGCAAAGTAGGATAGACTAGAACATAACAGCTACATCCTGTCAAATCCAAACCCCTAACCTCCTAGCAAAGAGCTTAGAAATTGTCACAAATTACATTTGAGAGTGCCTTCAAGTGGCAAAGCAAACTTGATGCTCCTCTGTTCTGGCTGACCGCTTTAGCAGCCAGGCTGCCATAGGAAACTCCAAGCCTTTGGACTTGGAAACATGCTGCTACCATATTTTCATAAAGTCTGTCCATGTGTGCTGGGATGACCACCCCACCAAGGCTCTCTAAGCAGACTGACT
The DNA here is from genome assembly GCF_003031625.1 of Empidonax traillii. Taxonomy (NCBI): domain Eukaryota; kingdom Metazoa; phylum Chordata; class Aves; order Passeriformes; family Tyrannidae; genus Empidonax; species Empidonax traillii. The sequence goes on from NW_020956961.1 coordinate 45,056, forward strand.
AAGCAACGAGGCTCGAATGCATGGAAGCGCAAGATAAACACAGTGCTGGTCAGGAATGCTGAAAGAACATTACTGGCACAATCTCACACGCCTGAGGAGCTGTGAGACAAACCACACTTGTGTGAACATCAGAGTAAATGAAGATGGACTTTAAATAGTTTTTCAATTACTTTTTACCAGAGTGTAGTGCGGCCTCATCCTTCATTATAGATCAAAGATTCCATGTGAGGCAGAAACATTACAAAGTCCCACCCACATAAAAAACATGGGAATTCTCCTATGTCAAGTAAAGGGAAAATTTCTAACGGAGCCTTTCCTTCAGAAAAGGAATTGCCTTCTATTTTCACAAACACCATGATTTGTTCGTGCAGGGAACACGCAGGTAGAGGAAGAAAAGAATACATCTTGTACATTGTTTCCACAGAAAAACAAACTAAAAACCGAGGCCCTAATGGAGATTAGATGTCTCCGGCAGTGCTGGAGTAGACCCACGCCATTAAACTTAACTGCAGATACAATTAAATACAAAGACTCCACTTAGAATTTCAGCAGCAAAAAATGGTGCTACAGTTAATAAAAGCGATGCTACTAGACCATCTGATTCCTAACAGGTCTAAGAATTCCTTGATTAATTAATAGAACCAAAACCACAAAGGATTATAAACAGAAGGACATCGTAAATCACTATAGAAAAGTAGAGATGTCAAGAAGCTTCCATTTAAACTCTGTGAAGCAAAACACACTGCAACTCATCAGGTGCATCCAAAAAACTCATTATAGGAAGAAAGAAAACGGATACTGAATTTCATCTGAATTTTTTTTAAATTTTTTTTTTGTTTTCTCTAAAAGCTCTAAAATAAAATTATATACTCTTTGTGTTCAAAGTAATTCCGCAACAATGCAATTTCATTTATGCATTTATACATTTTCATAGAGTATGCACCAAAGTCAGATGATTATAAGTCCAGAGATTTTTCTTCTTAGTTGAATGAATAAAAATTTTCCTAATCATAAAAAAAGCATATTGTTTTGTTATCCTTTGCATGCAGATTTTACTTTACTGCCTAGGATTAAAAAAAAAAACAACATAGCTCATATTTTAAAAAAGTGATTAATTACAATAGTAAAATTACCACAAACAATTTATATGCATGACAATTATTTGCAAATATCCAGGTATCAAAACCAAACCACTGACCACATCATTATCTGCATTCCCCTAGATGAAATCACAACTGTAACCTAGGCAAAGGCACTCTCAACATATTAAATATGTCAGCAATATCACGTCTTCTTAACAAAAAATCTTATTACATTTATAGATTTATCTGCAATCTACTCACATAGCTGAATTAATAAAACAAACTTTATTTCTTTAAAAAATAAACCCTTTCACTGAGGTGCTCTTTCAGTCAAGGTTCTTTCATAATTTCACAGCCATGTGTGTTGTAGCTTTCATTTACTATGAAATCTTTACTCATACATCAATATGCTGTGACAAAAAAAAAGCTAATATTCCAACACAGTTATGTAGTAGACTTCCTATGTGATGCTGAGCCTTAAGCTAACATTTCTTAAAATTATATCTATTCCCCATCTGGAACCCAAAATAATCCAGCTACCACTGCATATAAAAATGTAATAGTTCAATCAACTAACCAAAATGTCTGGGATTTTCTTTTAACAGTTGTCTTTTTTAATAAAAATTGTTTTTCACGAGGTCTGAAGGAAGCAACAAGTTGAATGTGATACAGAGTCACTTGGACTTTAGTAAAAAGAAGATTATGATTATCAAAAAGTCTAAACTGGATATAGTTTATTCTACACTGAGGCTCAGGCATTCTCCACCTTAGACAACATATATTTTAGTACTTTTATATTGTGATTAATTTTATATTCCATAGTCCAATAAACTATATTAGAGAATAAACAAAAAGAGACTGAGTTGTAAGCTGCAGTCTTGAACACAAATTGCAACCTCCAGCCCCCAATTGTTATTTGATTTCATCATATTCTCTTTCACTTTCTCTGTTGCACAAGTGAAACAGTCTTTCACTTCAGAAATTCACAAAGCAAATAGTAATTGACAAAAAATCAACGTGAGTACATAGAGCTGCTTAGTTTGGCCTCTCTAATGATAATGAAAAGCACAAACTGCCTGATTCTGTTCACAGACATATATATACCACTTCCATCCATCTGGTTAAGTATTTCTACAGTAAATGGACTCTGGGGACAGCAGTTCATTAGGTTGTTACTCTGTGGGAAACAAACAAGACTCCTGTGACACTGCAGAAACTTCAACAGACTCTTTTACAGTATCTGAAAACACTCCCTACTGCACGTACAGCACAAAAGTTTTGTAAAAACAAAAAACAGTCTATTGCCCACAAGTTTCACAATCGTTCAATGAAATTTCACAATTTAATAACAGTAAGTTCTTCCTTCAAATTACTATGAAATATTGTCCATGTACCAAATTGCAAGCACTGTTTTGAGTTGAACAGAATCCCCCTTTCCCACTCAATAATATTAAGTATGTAAAGGTATTTCTGGGTTATCTAAACACAGCGACAAAAATTCACATATAGTTTTTCATGTCCCAAACTATCATCCTAGGTCTGAAGTAAATCCACTTTGAACCATTCTTTAGAGCCAAAAGCAGCTCTGTAATTCAAATTTATAAAGCAGAAAAACAAAAGCTTTTTCTTTGTAAACTTACCTACTTACATTTTACATTTGTCTAAGCTGTTCCTGACTGCCTGCCAAAGACGCTCAGCACTATTGTCATTCAGTGTCTTCTTCCTGTCTGACAAAAAAAAAAAAAAAAGCCTTAATTCTCATAATACTTCATTCTCAAATACTGTGTTCAGTTTAGGGACCCCCACTACAAGAAAGACATTGAAATGTCGAAGTGTGTTCAGAGAAGGGTGATGAAGCAGTTCGGAAGCACAAGTCTGATGAGGAGCAGCAGACGAAGCTGAGGTTTTCTAGTCTGGAGAAAAGAAGGGTCAGGGGAGACCTTATTGCTCTCTACAACTATCTGAAAGGAGGTGGTAGTGTGTTGGGGGTCAGTCTTTTCCCTCAGCTAAGAAGCAACAGTACAAGAAGGAAGAGTCTCAAGTTGCACCAGATAAGGTTTGGATTGGATATTAGAAAAAATTTCTTCATTGAAAGGGTTATCAAGCATTGGAACTGGCTTCCCAGGGAAGTGGTTGAATTACCATACCTGGAGGTATTTAAAAGACATGTAGGTGTGGCACTTGGGAACACGGTTTAGTGAATTGGCACAGTTAGATTAATGGTTGGACTCAATGATCTTAAAGGTTTTTTCCAACCTAAATGATTCAATGATTATATAAAACAGTGTCGTGATCTTCAGTCTAGAAAAGTCAAGACCTCGTGGCAGTGCCTAACAGTTAAAATAAACAAATGAGCGATGCCTATCTCTGCCAGGAAAAGTCAAACAGGGAGAAGTCAGTATGGTGAAGTCCACATTGTCTATTCCACTCACAAACATCACATTAACTGCTTTATATGAATGTCAAGTTTAATTTTGGAGCAAAGTGGATTGATGCTCTTTAAAAGACCGTAAACTCATCCATGACATCAATTTCCAAAGGAATTGAAAATGTTAAAAAATTATGATGCAAATGCCACTACCTCTTTTTCAGACAACCAATCCTTGAGCGGTACAGGCCAGAGTACAACTTAAACAATTAGTTCATATGCAGACAGTCTGCTCTTGAAGTTTCATTTACAGGACCAGTCTTGGCTTCACTGAGTTGTCTGAAGTGGTTTTACTTAAGGCCAAGGATTATAGATTGGGATGTAAAAAACAGAGTTTCTGAGAGACATTCACTTCCTGACTTACTTCATCAAGTGCTATGAGTAAACATAAACAAGGACTGTGATCCTTCAACCACCAAAGCACAGCCAAGCCAAGGATTGTATTACCTACTCAGCAGCCACAGTTGAACAAATAAAACATTTTCATCTCCCTGCAAATGAAAAAAAATCATGAGTCATATCCAAAAGAAAAGGCACTTTTGTTAGTTTCATGGCTGTTTGATATAGTATCAGTAGATAATCATGCTCACTTCACTTGCATCACTCAACATTTTCCACTCTTGTCTTTACTCTTCTTACAGAACAGTGTACAAAGCAGTTAAACTGTACTACTTTTCACAATACCCTGTTTTTGAGAGTCACATGCAATACTGGATTAAAAGGACATACAGGCAATGAATTGATGGTAGCTGCAATCCTTGCTCAGGCAGGATGATTGCTATATTGACATAGATGAAGAGACCTTCCCACATGCCAGCTGCATAAGAGACCCTAAGAAAGAAGCTGACTGGTGTTTCACTGTGCAGTCTCCCATACCTTTTCATAGAAAAAAAGGAAGCAAAGATACTCTTGGTGTCTGAGGTGATAAGAGAAATAATGTGATCACTATTTCAGCTACAAAAGCTTCCTGTAGTGGAGGCTGAACAGGGCATAAGAAATGGTTTATCTCCGGCACTTTTCCTCTCTCTCTATGGGTTTTTTGGCTTAACGTCTGTGCAGATCTCAAAGTAGTTTTTAGAGCAGTTGTTTAGTGCCAGCAGGTTTTCCACTACTTGTCAGAATTTTTTTACTCTTGCTGTTCTGAAACTTTGTAATTTGAATACATCAAGTAAGGACTAAACTTACCTGAAGACTGTGTTTACAGGCTTCTCATATTGTCACTTGTTAACTACAAACCAGATTTTGAGGATTTAATATTCAACAACAACAAAAGTAATTTGTGAAGTATTTGTTCTGGATCATTCACCAGCCCCGTGAGAATGCTTCACTGCGGGGTTCAAAATCTGTAATTTACAACACTGTGATCGTTTTTCACCAAGTAGCCAAAGCTTTTAAATTGTGTATTTTTTTCTTATAGATATCAAAATGTAGACTTTATTTCCTCCATGAGTATCACGTTAGGATTATAATGACAATTCTGTCAGTGAGTGGCCAAGCAGCACCAGGACGGACCCATGAAGTGACCTACTGTAGATCTCTGACTGAACGCCTGAGTGTCTATGCCTTTACTAGCTGTATAGAATATTTCAAAGAGTCATTCCAGACTCTTTAGGAGTGTTTCTTTAGGATGTGTGGTGTGGCCTGTTCTAAGTCGCTCTGGTTTATGGCTCACTCCAATATGTATTTCTGTTTTGTTAATATTAAGCTACTGATGAGAAATCAAGTCACTTAGTTTGGTTTTAAAATCACAGTAATCACAGAATATCTGATATCTGAATACTTAGGAAGTAACCAAAACCAGTAAATTCTCTGCACATTTTACATACATCACCAGAGTTCAAACCCTATTTTGTTCACTTACAGAGGTGGGGGGAAGTCACAGACAGCGGCTGCTTCTGCTGCTGGTAAAATCCATCTCTTAGACAGTAACTCTTCCCAATTCATTGTCCTGGGGGGTCACTCTTCCATCAGGTGCAGAGGGGTCTCTCTCTCTCTCTGCATTCTGATGGTCTTCTCTATGGGCTGCAAGGGGACATCTTGCTTCACCATAGTCCTCACCATGGTTACGGGGTGAAGGGGGTAATGGCTTTGAGTCTTTCCCCTGTTTCCTGTGGGGTCCCTTCCCATGGGAAACAGTCCTCCCATGGGGTCTCAGCCTCCTCATGCATCCACCTGCTCCAGTGCAGGCTCCTCCATGAGATGCAGGGGGGGGTCTCTGCACCCAGACAGTCTTCCACGGGCTGAAGGAGTCTCAGCTCTCAGTCTTTCCCCTGCTAGAGGGGGAGAGGGAGGCCTCCGTGGGCCTCTCCTTCCCCCCACACTACTCTGACCTGGGAGTTTGCTTGTTATCCCATGTTCTTCTCCTCTCCAGGCTGGAATTTCTTTTGCGACACAAGCTTTCTCTTCATCTGTTGTTAAATATGTTATCACAGAGGCACCTACCATCGGCTAGTAATAGGAAGCCCATCCTGGAGCTGGCTATCATTGGCTTTTTCATAGAACAGCAAAAGCTTCTGGTAGCTTCCAACCAAAATCATCTCTATGGCCCCCTATTACCAAAAATTCAGCCACTTTAACCCATGACAAAAGATCGCGTTGTTCATCCCTCCAAGCTCAGCGAGGGGACTTTATGGTTTGAATTCTCAGTCAAGTCTGGACTCTGATCCAGGCTTAAATTATAAAAGAGGACTGTGTAATAGTTCTAACAGTGTAAAGATTTGCAGATTATACCATCTGATTTAGAAAGTCCTTTCTGTTACCTGTACATATAGAGAAAAATCTCTACCCTAGAAATAAAAAATAGTAGATTCAATAAATGGTATTATCAAACACGACCCTATGTGCCACAAGCACCTAAAGAATTCTACCTGTATTCTTTCACAGAATCATAGAATCAGATGGGTTGGAAAGGACCTCTGAGATTATTAAGTCCAACTCTTGATCCACTACCACCACAGTTACTAGACTATGGCACTCACTGCCACATCCAGTCTCTTCTTAAACACCTCCAGGGACGGTGAATCCATCACCTCCAAGGGAAGCCCATTACACTCTCTGTAAAGAATTTCTTCCTAATATCTGATATCTTTACAGTGTTTGTGTATCTAGTCTTGAAACTGCTTTGCAAAGCAAAAAAATCTTTTTTAACCCATGATCCCCCTAAATGCAAAGGAGATTCTTACTTTGATTTCACTTTTTTTCATCATGGACAAAAAGGTGGATTCTGAAGACCATATCTGTCACTGTGACTGACTGTCACATTCATTATACAAAATAGAAAAATAAATACTACCTGAAATTTTTTACTATTAAAAAGATTATACATTATAAATTTGATTTTATGTAACTAAAATATAACCTTTGCAAAACATTTGTGTAACAAGAAACTACTAAGAAAGTATTTTTTTGACCAATATGGGACATTTAGCATTAGACTTTAGAAACGCAGAAGTACACATATTTATTTATATATTATATTTTAAAAAAATATCTTCTGAAGTGGAAGCACTAGATGAAAATAATGTTAGCTCAATTATCCAGAATCTAGTTATATTGTCAGTATTGTCTTTACAGCAGTCGTAATTATGGCTTTCTCAATGACTGGTTTTCCTTCCAGTTTCAAGTCTATGAGCACACCATAATGTTTTTTCATATTTCCTTTCACAGCTGAAACTAGAGTGTCAGGATATTACATGTGATACTTGCCTTGCTGCTGAGCAGCACAGATCTCTATTGTGTACAGTTTGTACACATTGTAGTTGTTTTGTTTTGGCATCAGTCTGGATCTATTGAGGGCTTTCGTTGCCTTGAGAACAACAGGTGTAGAACGTTTCTTGAATTTGAATACTGTAGTTATCAGACTAGCAACTAATGAAGTGCTTAATGCCTTCCAATAATGCATTCAATTCAATTGTGTTCCTCTAGTTGCAGAAATGTTGATCTGTGAGGCTAATTAATTTCAACAGAGCACAGACATATATCATCCATAGGAGCACTGAAGCAGCTAAACTAATTCTTAAAATCTGATTAGATTCTGCTTGCTCTGATATCTGCCTTAATTTATGAAATTACACTGAACTCAGAGAACATGTTAAGATTGCTACTGTACATGAACAAGTTTAATGCATTTCAACCTTACTATAATTCATAGTTGTAGTAAATAATCACAGTCACCTCTACTCACATCAGCTCTCAGAATACATTGCAGCGAGGATCCATGGAGCATTTAAACACTTCTGTTAACTAGCAGAGGGCTTTATTGCCCCTGATTATTGGACCACAGGTTGCGTTTGATTTGTTGACTTGTTGGGTTTCTTTTGGGTTTGTTGTTTTGTTTTGTTTTTGTTTTTGTTTTGTGGTTTTGTTTTTTTTGGGTTTTTTTGTTTTTTTTTTTTGGTGGGGGGAGTGTGTAATTATTCTGAACAGAAGCCAAAATTCATTGTTCAGATCTAGCTAGGAGAGTTTTAAAACCTTGAATGTGAAGCTCTATCAGAGTCATCTCCAAGAAAAATCTTTAGTTCTACCGTATCCATCAGATTTATCTGGATGTAAGAGAATTCAGTAAATATTTCTACTAGTAACTCTTATTTAAGGTCTTAAGCTGCCATTGAAACAGGAGTTAAGTGGTGAAATGCTCATGGCATTTAATAATTTGAATTTACATTAAGAGATTCTGCTAGGAAATCCCTCTTGTGGGAAAAAAAAAGTAGCTGCCTGTTCAGCATAGACCGGCTAAAACCCAAACTATGACTTTTAAGACATCAACATGGCAGGCAAGCTAGCCCAGCTTCGGAGTGAAGTGCAGATGACTTAGGATAAAAGCTTAAGGAATTCAATTTCATCTGATTAACAGCTAGCAGATGTACACAGATTTCATATACTACAAGTCTGTTCGTGAGTTCCTTTCTTATTGTTACTCTTTTAACGATGTTCCTTTTTGTGATAAAATTATTTAAGTGTTCCTATTTGTGCCATTTTGCAAGGATAGTGTGCTCATTTCCAGTGAATCTCCCATGTCTTCCTTTGGTATGCTGTATTCCTACCTGAATCCAAACTTTACCTTTAAATCTTTACTTCCAGACCCTAACCTTCCACTGGGTTTCAGTCCAGTCAAGCAAAGCTCCAAATTAATTTAAATGCTTTAGTATGGAAACTGGCATCTTACACTGTGGAATTAAAAGGGAAGTAAATAGGAGAAAGCACTCTTCAAAGAATGGTTGATCAAAGGAAATGATTTATTTATAAAGAATAATTTTTCATATAGAAACTATATAAATATATATGTTTCTCTTACTGTCTGTAATAGGATATATTTATTAAGGATGCTGAATACAATAAAATTGAAAAGAGAGCCATATTTTCCACGAGCAAAAACATAGCTAAATACAAAATGCTCAGAACTTCTCAGAGACAGGGAGTTAAGAAGAGAAATTCTACCAGAAATGTTCAATATGTAAGGTGGTCATAATTTTCACCTGTCTTCTTTTTTAGTCAGGTTTGCCTATATTTTTTGTGTTTGGTAGGAAAGAAAAGAAAATCGTGTTTTAATGGACAGAGGGGGAAAAAAATCAAACCATGAATTGTGGATACCGGTCCTGAAAGCAAGGATTTGTTTTGCACCCAAAATTAGGATGTTGTATATATTACTGCATGTCTTGGTATTAGGGTTACAGGAAGCCCAGCAAGTGAACAAGTAATTTCCAGTGTCACTCTGTGTGATGAAACAAGAAGGGTTTGGTGGATGGGTTAAAACAAGTATCTGAGCATCTGCAGTGAACAAAATAAAGGTACATAGAATCTCTAGGTTCTAAAAGCAGGAAAAAAAAAAAACCAAAATAGCATTTTTCATTCTGTTCTACTTCTGAAAATCACTGAAGTATATTACAAAAAAAAATTTCAAAGTCCTGGAAAGCTGTCTGCACACTGAGAAAATGAGTATGCACAAATCCCATAAGACAGCATATAAAACCAGACTCTTCTTCCTGCTTATTAATGACTAATTCAGAGTAAACAAAATTAATAAATATTCCCATTGACTCCCTCAGGAACTGAGGCAAAGAACAATTCACCTCTCATAGGATAATGACTTGCATCATGACTTGCAGAAACAAAGCCCAGAACTCACCAAGAGCATTGAAGCAGGTATGTTTATTTACAGTGCCATGTTCATGGGGGATAACTCTGCCCAGCACACACGCCCATTGCCTTTGTTCAGCTTCTTTTAAGCAGTATAATGTCATACATGCATTAGTAGTATCACATATATATTAGTTGTGAATATTACATATTCATTAGCTGTGTCAGCAAATTCCAGAAAAGTGGGAGGGGAAATCATTAACATATACCACTCCTATAACTCCGCCTTGGAACGCCGCCTTGGGATCTTCTTTCAGGGTCTTTTGGATGAAGTAAGGAGTCTTCCACAGCTTGAACATTTTACCTCTGCTAAGAACTGCTGAGTTGGCACTGCCCAATTAACTCAAAACTGCTATCATCTCCAGGAGCTTCTCTTTATTAGCCTTCAAGATCCCTTCTCTTGAGCCTCAAAGGCCCTTAAAGAAACTCCAAGGTTTTCTGTTCCTGCTAAAGTCTTCATTATAAAATTAACTATATCCTGTCTATAAGTTAGCATAAGCAAGCAAGGCCCTATCCTAATTCTATCTAAAAATTAGCTAGTAAGCAACTAAGACTACAATCTTGTATCATTGCTTTATAGTTTGATCACCCACCCTTTATCAATTATACAAATAGAGAAGTAAAGACATGGTAAATAGTCTTTACCATGGGAAAATGATTGGTTTTTCCCAAATTTTCTCCTGGCACAGTTCACTTTTTTTGTTAAACTCATCTGCCACTTTCATTTATTTACTATGTAATTAGGCAAGTCCTTGTTCCCCATGTGATCTAAGGTGGATTTGGGGGAAATGAATTCTTCCTGATGATAAAAAGTCATACTGATTACTCTTTCTTAATTGGCGTTCACACACACAAACAAAATTACCATGATGCAAGAAATGCCAGAATTAAGAAAGTAAATTTCTACTGAAATTTAAGGTTTACAAAGCATGTCGTGGGTTTTCCCATCCCCCACTTTGCTCTTCAACTCTTTCTTCTTCATCCTCACATGGTCTTCTTCCTATTCTTCACCATTTCAATGGCAACAATGAACAAAGACATCTTAAGAGCCAAGGAAAACATGCTGTTGTTGATCTGTACTCATAAGTTTCATTTAATGATTTTGTTTTCTTTTGCTTACTCAAAAAGTTGAAAACTCATGCTTCTCGAGGGCAACCTGTGGAGTTCTTTGTGTGGGTATTTGAGAAGAAGCCAAAGCTTTGCATACGCTGTCAGTGAGACTCAAATCTCAGAGGTATTGCAGAATTTTACCTAGGACTCAGACAGTCACATCTGTGTTTGAAAAATAAATGGCTAACAATGATTAGCTGACATACACTGTTCCTGAAGAAACCTACTGTATACCTGCAAGCTGAATCTGGCAAGGTGAAAAGCACAATCAGCTACAGATGTTCAGATATTTCTCTGTCAAAGGATTTGAAAGGCTGGCTGCAGAGCCACAAGTAAAGAGTGTCTGTGGCAGCAATGATGTCACCCTTGGGACAGGCTTTAAGTGGAGCAATGAAAGGAGCTATTATGTCTCTCCTAGCCCAGCAGGTGTGGAGGCAACACAAAGGATACTCAGAAAGGGATTCCCCCACATGAAATTTAATCGGACTCATTCGGAGTTTTGCACACCACTGATTTCACTGCCTGAAGAATGAGTGAAGAACAAATGCTGATTCATTATATTTTCTAAATGCCTTTGAAGGAAAGTATGTAATTTTGAAAAGTTACCAACTTTCTTTGATTTTCTTTCATTTCATCTTGATTTCATTGCTACTTTTCTTTCTCCTTGTTTTCTCATTCATTTGATGATCCTTCCTTCAGCAAAGTCCTGAAGTCCAGTTCATCTAAATATGTTAAACCTAAATATCAGTTAAGAAAGACCTTTTACTTTCCTTTTAGTTTACTGTAGCTAGCTTTATGGAAAGAAAATTCAGAGGAGGTGACAACACAGGCACAAAGCTGTAAGTAAAAGATTTCCTGGATCTCGAACAAAACTCCTTTTCTTTCAGAAAGTCATTTTATATTCTTTACTTGATATGAGTTATGCTATAAAAAAATAATATCACAGAAAAAAATCAAGCATGTATCATACAGAATCAAAAATCTCATAAAAAGGAATTCATCTCCACCTCTTTTTTTCTAAAAATAAATTTTGATGCACCTTTGTTTTTATTTGCACTATTCTTAAAAGCCACCTCCATTTTTGCTAGTTCTAAGATTGTATTTCTTTGAATAGTAACTACTAAAAAGGAAAATTAGTATGTATTGTAGGTATTAAAACACAGAATTGCCTGCCCTTTTGGTCTCTAGAGCACTGAAAGCGGTTTTCATGTTCAGTATCAGAAAGGCAGTGAGTAGAAACACACAGTACCACTCCTTTTTGTGACACGGTCATGCGTGGTGACCTTGAGAAGAGTAGCTGAATGAGGTCCCTCCCCAGAAGAGCAGCCTTTCTTGAAGAACACAGCATGGGAAAAAGGCAGTCCTGGTCCCAAAAGACAGACACTCCATATAGTTTTATTTCTGTCATATAACCTTTTCAGACAAGATCATCTTTTCTAGCACAGCAATGATTTTTATAAGTGCACACCCTCACAGGATTAAATATTAATTTCTGTTTCTAGAAGTTATTACCTCTGACTTCACACTGAAAGGTGTGAAGTCATTATAAGTTTGGCTATATTTTCAAGATTTTCTTTGCAACCATGTGTTTCCTAATTTAGGGCTGACAGTTCTGTAAAATCATGCACAATTGTAATGCTACCAAGAGGGCCAGACTTTAATGAATGGTTTCCTTTTCTCATCTTCTTACAAAATAGCGATTGCAAATCAAACACCTAATGCAATGTAATGTTAGTGACTTTACAGTGGGATCTCAGACAAGGACAAGAAAAAATATTTTTACATTTTCCAAATTGGCTGCATGTTCCCTTATTTACTACATAAAATTCAGTAAGCTGGGCTAAAGCAACCTCATCCTCATTAGCAGTTTTTTCCTAAAACCCATCAAAGACAAAAGGAAGTAATTACACAGAACAAGGCAATTTCAACGCTCAGAAAGAACACTGAGCAAAGAAACAGATCTTTTGTAAAACTCAAAAAACCCCAAGAAGACACACAAAGAGCCAACTGTATTTTATGAAGAACAGGGAACATGAAATCAATCTACTATTGCAGTAACGCATTATCAAGCTGTATGAATAGAGAAAAAGCAGCTATAGGTAGGAGACTTCCTGATACTATCTTTCATTACATGCTTGCCAGAAAGTTGAGAAAAGCACAGTCTAGGTGAATCTGTTGTGAATTGTTAATATCTGTAATGCAGAGTAGTAACAACTATTTCTCAACAAAAGCGCTTCTTCGGGTTCTAGTTTCGGTTATTAATTAATTAATCAAAGAATAAAATGCTGAGAGTGTGCTTAATATTAGTGCCCTCAGGATAGGAGGAAATGCAAGTAAGCTGAAGAACAGAATAGAATTCAGAATTACCTGGACTAACTTGACAGACGGTCTGAAAAACTGTAAAATACAATCCAGATGAGACATAAAAGCCATAGAAATCAGAAGGTAGAAATGGATGGTTTAATAATACGTATAGGCAGAAAGAAAGCCTGAAAAACATCATCCTGGATAGACAGGTCTCGCTTTCAGCTGTGTGCCTTATTTTGTCTAACACGCTTTTAAAAAGTTGAAGATGATATTAAGAGTCCAAAGCTGAGCAAGAAGGGAAGGTGAGAGCTTTACAAATATATGACCTAAAAGGAAAAACTAAGAAGTTTAGAGGAGACTAAATAGATGCATGATAATAATTTTTAAATCCATAAAAGTCTGTACAAAGAGTAAGAAGTATCACCTTTTCTATTTCTGTTGTAGAAAGTGTAAACAGCAATGGGTTTAAGTTGCAGAAAGACAGACTTAGGTTAAATTTTGAGGGATAAAAAAAACCTTAAAAAAGGTTAAAAACTGAAGCATATTTGTTTGAGTAGCTGTGATATTCAGCACTTGAGGCCTGGAAGAACACATTAAGATAAACTTTAATCATTTCAACTACCCTGCAAAATATTTTTACAAAAAAGGAGAAATAATCAACAAGGCTGTTTTATACAGGCTGTGAGCATAAAGTAGACATTTTCTCTCAACTTATATATAGTACATATTATAGCTCTGAATTCCAAAGGTCAGTTTCCCAAAGTTTATTCTGATAAGAAGGAGCAGGATGTACACACAAAACTGTTTACATTATTTACAGTCAGAAAGGTTTTACACTGTGGAAAATGGTATTGTTTTCCATAGTCTCAACATCATGCTTAAAACAGCATCAAAACATCTTAATCTATCTCTTATAAGTAAAGTACACAGAGATAAAAATACATCATACAAAGATACGATCCTTTCACATCTTTCATCTTTGCTATTCTGTTGACAGTTCGCTGAAAATACTAAAAAGAGTCTGCATTTTTAGTTTTCATACCAATACAGAAAGCTCATCTTCAGCAGAGATAAAGGAGATAAAGATTCATAGACAAGAATTTGACTTCAGATCCAGTAATATAAATCATTAGGCCCTGGCAGTAAGAGTGCTCAGAAGGAGTACTCTTATTGCATCCACGCACTATGAATCAGACTTCAGGCCAAATTAGTACCATCGCAGAGTTGAAAAAACTCATTTTATTCCATAGAGCATAATTTTTCCCCTAATAGAACCAGAAAAATAATCCCTCATAAGTCAGAATAACTATAATAATTTTATGCTGTCCAGCTGTACTGCTGTCTTTATGGTATAAAATGAATCCTGTCTGCAAATGAGAATTCTTTCCGCCATCCTCCTGCCTGCTTCCCCCTCCCCAAAAAAGCCTTTATCGGGGGTAATATGTTCCCCAAACTTCTAGTTTCTAGGAATCATCACCATGAAAATAAATTCTAATTAACAAATTCTCAACCATACATTTGTACCTACATTTAGAAAGGTGTATGCACACAACATATCTCAATTTCTACTGGTGAAAACAGCAGAGTTTGAGTTGAAAGCCATGAAATACTACTACAGAAACAGTAAATGTATTTATGCATTTGAACTAACAGAAGATGAATCTTGGGATTTAGAATGTAATCACAGAATGGATTGACTGTGCTATATTTTTTCACAACATATTAAAATATAGCTAACAATTCAAAACAACTGATTGTTTTAGTCAGTAAGTAGCTGCACTGCAACAACAGTAGTAGTGCAGTTTTCTCTTCTCTTGCTCTCTCATGAAAAAGACTTACTATCAGCATCACAGGGCTTTTCAACCCTATCTGGTTGCTCTCCAAACACCTTGCATCCCTCTTGCATCTCTTGAGGGTGTTTGTCTGATCCCTATCCTGGAATCACCGCCCCTTGACTGCGAGATATCTCACAGTGACATTTCACACTGCATGCATGACAAAGGTGATTCATAATGCATTACTCACACACTGTGTTCCTACCCAAACTAAGTCAATCCCTAGATCTGTTTCCTATTCTCATCAGGGTAAGATATTCAGGATACATCTCCTGTGAGCACACACTGAGAAGGAAGGACTCTTCCTTTCTGTAAGAGTATTAAGTATAAAGCGTTTTTCAGCTCCCAAAACAAAGAGTGGAAATTAGTCATAACACAAATAGGCTCCAGTTGTGTTGTTTTTCAAGCCCTAGGTTATTACTACAACTGAATCCTCTCAATTCCCAGAAATGTGGCAGTAATTAGGCTGGAAGGGGGGGAGAAATGAACAAGGAGTGGGGGGGGGGGGGGAAGTCAAAACCAAGACTAAGTAGCTATGACTAACAAAACTGAGCAAAGGCAAAATAATAGACACATTTACTACTAGTACCTAATGAAACTGGCAGCAGTGTAGAACAAAGACGTCACTGTTATTTCTACACTCCTAAAATGTGACTCATGAAACAACAGTTCTGGATTAGGTCCAAAGTGCCACCAGCTATCTGGAAAAAAGGCAAGGCATGGATAACATCAGTATGTTATGCCAAAACTCAAAATCATTACATGAAAAAACATGTGATAACAGAAAGAGTGAATTGTTCTATTATGTGATCTTTTAATGTTTACATATCATTATGGCAGATATACCGTGATGATACACAGCACACAACCACCAATCAAGGGAGGATGCAAAGATTTGGAGGGCACGCTGGGAGATGTCCTAGTTACAGGGACCTGTCTATCACTATGTGGGTATAACCAAAGCCGTGTATTCAATTCAATGACTCTCTGTGTCATTTCTGATGGACTACTATCAACTGACCATTTGCAGCAGCTGCCCAGGGCACACCTGACACCTCAAGCTGAGCGTTAGAGAACTCTGCCAGGAGTGTTTCTTTGCCTTCACACCAATGACTCAGCTGTGATAACTCCCCTCTGAGGATGCATTAGCACATTCACACCCAGCCTGAGGGGTCATCTCTGCTAATAGGCCATACTGGACTGGTACAATAGGCAGCTACAATGACTCCAGAAATATCCCATGACTCACAGAGTTAAACCACCCATTGTGAAACTCCCCACCCTGGGCATTCCCACCTGAACCTGAGCATATATAATCTTGGGGTTTGAGGACTTCTGGTACCACTCATTGGATCCAAAGGAGGACTGTGACTGCCATTCTCGACAAGACTGCGATCATTACTTAACAGAACTGTGACCATCATCCAGACCAACAGGTTTTCTTTTCCTTTTACCCAGGGGGGACCATGGGGTGCTCAGCACAGGGGTAACGAACACTGTTCTTCTCTAGTCCCAGAGTGCTGGATTATACATCTGTCTTTGGGGGTTAAAACCAGTTTTCTCTCATTGTATTTATTGTAATCTTTTTTTAGTAAATTGTAATTCTGACTTGTAATCTCTGGAGTTGGGTTCATTCCTCCCGCTGGTTTACTTTTAAACCAGCGCAGGGAAAGGGAATGGGTCTGAGGTCAAAGTCCTAGTTATGATCTGCAGGCACAGATATGTAAAGCATAGCCAAGCATTTTTTCTACTAAATATTTCTCTGATGCATGGAAGGGTTCAAATTTATATTGTTTGGATACTATGATCTATATCTCTCTAAAGCTGAGTTACCTACTTCACATAAAATTAAATTGTATGAGAGTCTGTACAGTTACCAATTCTACTTTAAGAAAAGCTAGAAAAGTCAAAGAATTTCCAAGGACTTCATGATCTGTGAAAAGCGATTCTCAGTTCATACAGGGAAGAAGATATGCCCAGTCCTTATGGATAAGAATATATCTTTCCAAACTAACAAGAGGTCAAAGTAATACTAAAGTCTTTTAATCTAATAGCATCTTTTAGATGAGGTGCTTCCCACACTACTACTTATATTATACTTGTTGAATTCTGATCAGGGCAAGTCTTTCTTGGCAAAGGGCTAAACAGCAGTTCCACCTTTAAAGAAAAAAGAACATAATGCTATTGTAAAATGCTATTTGTTTAAAAAATGTCCAGCAATGAAAAGTGTCACAAAGCAGAAGCCAGAGCAGCAGCAGAAAGGACTTGATAGAAGAAGCTCAAAGGATTCTCTTTGGTCATGCTTTTTTTTCCCCAGCCATATTTCAAAAATCCAAACTTGAAGATTAAAACATTCCAACACTGCAGAAGGAAATTTACTGGCATGTCCAAATAATAGCTGTAAAGTGTGCACAGAGCTCCAGGTGGAAAAGCACACTACAGGATAGGCACTGTTCAGCTTATTTACTTTCTATATATTTCAGATTTGATTTTCCAATGGCACAAATGTGACAAGGCAGCAGATAAGGCATTTACCCTTCACTTCTGGGATCAAATCAGTCCTATCATGGAAATATCTGCAACCACTCTAGCAGTGACTCACTGAATTTTAAAGATTAAAATCCTTCCAAAATAATAACAATAACAAACTGCATATGCCACTCATGAAGGGATATATTGTTCTCACCAGACTGTTCTTAATATACCAACGATCTTTCCTGAAAGAGAGCATGTGGAGCACCAGCTTCAGCGAATAAAGTTGGAGTTTTGAACTGGGCAGGAAGTGGTTTTAACAATCTACAAAACTGCAAACATTTCAACATTATTCCATTCAGCATCAGAATGGGACCAAGGGTAAGCAAGAGAAGTCCTGGAAGGCCAAAGAAGGGAGGGATAAAGTTCTCCCCTACAGCTCCAAAGACATAATTTAAAAGCCCTTCTCTGCCTGGAAAATGGGTTCCTCAGTCCTAGGGTGACAGAAAACATATAGTGATTAGTTACCACAGCCTCAGTTTTCTCTTTTTGCTTTTTAAAAATGTATCAAAATGAAAATCCATTACTTGTTTCCCTGAAAAACTTCATAGATAAGACTATGAATAAAACCGGTATTTTCTTTACTCAAAAACAAACAAACAAACAAATAAAAGCCCAAACAAATAAAATCAAACAACCTATAAACATATCCAAAAATCACATCCAGCTGCGTGCCTATTTGCCATGTTGGAGATGTATATTCGCAGTAGCTGTACTCAGAATAAAACAAAAATAGAAAGAAACCCCACTTATTTACAAGTTAGTTTTTTCA
>NW_020956962.1:0-14517 GCF_003031625.1 Empidonax traillii
GGCCCATTTTTTATTTCTTTGTTATATTTTCACGCAAGGTGAGCCTCAAACTCCGGAGTGCAGAGGGCTCGAGGAGTTGTCTGGTGCGTGTAAATGAAGGAGGAGCAGTGGGGAGGAGGTCTGGGTGTGTTTTACCTCATCCTGAGGAAACCTCTGTGGAAAATCCCATTTGGGCAGGGTACCCAGCTCACTTCCATCCCCATTTCCAGCCAGACTTGCACATGGCAAAGCTGCAGCTTCTCAGCCAGGAAATGCAGCGCTGACTGATCCACACCAGCAGCACCAGGGAAAGGGCAGGGCCAAGGTCAGCTCCAGATCTCTGGACAAGCTCAGGGGTCAGCAAGGGCCAGCTCAACCCAAATATTGGGAAATTTGGGGTGAGCAGACGAGACACACCCTCACAGTAACGTCTCAGGGGATATTTGGGTTGTAACATCGTGATCTGACCGGGAGAATAACAGTGGGACAGATGAATCCTCTGCACCACAGACACTATTTCTGCATCATAAAAAGTTTGAGCTGCTTTTGTCCCTAAAGCACCCTGTGAACCTGCTCTGAAGTCTGAACCATGAACAGCAATCTGACTGTGACTGGGGAAGAGCCAAACCCCTTAGTCTTATAACACATCCATCCCCAGCCAGCTTCTTATTGCATTTGCCCCATAATTAGATAGAAAAGGGGGTAGGATGGCAAAGACAATGACCCAGTAAAGCAGAAAAGGATGGAAATGAGGTGATAACACTGCAGGAGATTAATACCTGAGACTGCAGAGATTCTGATAAATCTCTTGCACAGGCAGCTGGTGGAATTCTGAACCAGAGCCATTCTCCTTGTTTTGTAGCAGTGAGTTTGTGCTTGGTCCCACCTGGATACCACACTTCCCAACAGAGCAATATTTATGATAAAAAATCACTGACATCAGCACCAAAGAAGCAGAGGCTCCATTTCTTTGCTCCTAAGACCTTGTAGATCCTACAGAAAGGTTTACAAGACTCTTGTGAGGTCTCTTCATCCTAATTAATCATATTTTTTTCTCTCCATGGGGATGCAGCAAATAGACACACAAGAAATTTTTCTTTCTGAGCAGTGAAACACCTGTACTGTTTTGACCTGTTTTTATTGAACTGGCATCATAGAAAATGGTACAAGAGTCTTATTCAAGGTTTGGTTAAAGCCATGCATTAGGAGGAGCAGTAATGCCCAAGATTTTTCTCTCACAGAATGGTTATTTCTAGCTATTGGATAAATAAAAGGAGGCAACTTTTAATGACAGTTTATTTGGGATATCCTTTCTTTTCTGTGGGTCCTCTGAATGCAAAACATATACAGGGAGCACATCTTTGAACAACACATTTGATATTGGTACACCAGCATGCCAGAGCCACAAATATTTGGTTTATCAGGGAGTCCTGATCCCTCCTATATTAAATGGGTTAAGGCACATCTGTGTCATCATTCAGAGTTTTCCTTTGTGCTTTTTGCCTGAGATGTAACCTGTGGAAACCAAGAAATACCCAAATCATGAAATGCAAACCCTGTCAGTCTGTCAGTCCAAGCGTTTCCTGCTTCACCACCTCATCTGATGGTCAGTGATTTCACAAACAAAGGTTTCCTGCAGTGAGGGGATAAAATTATTACTTCCACATGACCTTTCTGAGTGCAGCAACCCTGTCACCTGAGCAGCCACCTGTGTAATTTGGGTTTAATTACCTTGAGTTTCTATTCAGACCTGATTCAAGGTTGATGGTGGTTATTCAGATGAGCACAAACCTTAAACTTACCCTGAGGCAAAATTTTTCAGAAGTGCACGGGTATCTGTTGCTCAAGTTTTATTCTGGCCATCTTTAAACTATAATAACTCTCCAGCTGGGGCTTACTAAAGAAAAGAAACTTGACTGTACTTGGTTCCTGTGCCCAGTACTGAGGTCAGTGGGGTAACTCAGACCATAACCCATGTGCAGAATTACAGATTGGTTCATATACAGAATTACAGATTGGATCAGAACTCGTTCCTCACCAATAAAAGCTGCCCCAGATTAGCCAGATGAGTTCAGATAATTGAGATTAAAAACCTGACACAAAGACATTCTTTGATTCCAGAAGATTCAGTACAAGTTGTCAACGTTCAGAACTACTCAAGATTAAATCCTTTACATTATAGAGCTTCTCTACTTCTAGAAATATCCACTGGTGTCACATGTAAAGGGAAGATTAAACACAGAATGCTCTGTTCAGGTAGTTAACCTGTGCAAACATTGGGTATTTCCCTGAGGGGGAGAATCTAGGGGACGTGCTTAGGGACACTGCACAGATAAACAAACAATTATTCTGATTGTAAAGAGAAGAGACTTGAGTCTGCTCTAATGCCTGTGGATCAAATTCAGAATAACAGGACTGATTTTCAGGCAGTCATGGCACTGAGTGACTTTGGGGTTGGTTTCATTGCTGGGAAGGGAAGATGTCACCCTGGCACTGTCAGGAAAAAAAAAATACTGATTTTAATATCTCTGTCTTGAACCTCCTCCTGTTTGCTTTGTGTTCAAATAAACTCTTATACTGAGAGCATTTTTGAGACAGACAGAGAACAGGAGCTCAGGGTAAAAAATGGACCAGAAAAGTTTAGTCTGTAAAAGAATTATCTTGGTGCTTAAAAGAGGTATTTGGAAAGTCTTTTTCCTCCAAGGAAAATATCAGCACAAACACACAAGCATTTGGAAAAAAAAAAAAAATTCAATAATAATAGGGAGGTAAGTCCACAGAGGAGAACTGTATGTGAATATTTTCTAGAAGGTTCTGAGGGTCTCCAAATACATTCTTTACTACTTAAAGCCATAGTCTTTTGGGTTTTAGTCAGGAACTACATTCCAGTGAAGAATTCGACACACCTGTCCCATCTTTAGGTCTGAAATGACTGCACTATATAATCTTTGCATAATAAATGGTGAAAAATAACTCCAGTGTCCTACATTTGTAAGGATAAATGCTGTTGACTGGAGTAATTCAGTTAAAACACATTTTGAAAACGGTATACAGTGAGTACCTGGGATATCATGGGGCACGGACAGATGTTGGAGAAGGCATCATAATCCTTCAAGAGAACAAACTCAGCGCCCTCTTCACATAAATATTCCGCTCCTGCCCAATCTTATCGTGGAGCTGCAACCAAACCCAAACAAGAGCCTTCGGTACTGTTTGCCTTTTCATTCCTAACAACCAGTGTGACTCCAGTAACCGCCCAGCGCTGGAATAACAAATACCCCTTCTCCTTCCCGGCCATCAGCACCATCTGCCATTCAGTGGGTGCTCCAGCGCCTCGTTAATCTGCACTTACACTGACTCTGAGCAGAGCACCGCGGCTTTATTGCTGCTGTGCTTTGCTTTTGTCCCTCCCGGGACCCTCCAAATCGATGCTGATAACGCCGATGTCTCTGCCAGCAGCTCCCAGCCCGCTGTGATCAGTGCTGGAACTTGATTTTCGGGCTTAGCATTATTTTCTGCACCTGGAACGTTCTGAATTCGTGAGCCACGACGTCATCCTAACACAACCGTGCTATTTTTCATGGAGTAAAACTAAAGTACATATTTTTAAAGGGGATTTAAAAAGGTTTTCCTGAGCTAAAAGTGTCTTTGGAGTGCATAACTGCCCAAGTGTGAGTGCAGAGTCGAGTTTTGTGCACTGAAATAGATGTTAAACGCATTTTAGAGATATTTTTGATCTTTCCTGAAAGGCTACGCAGAAAATGTTAGTGGAACATCTCGAAATAACAAAATAAATTGCATTTTGATACCAATTTACCTTCTTAAAATGACTCCCAGATGCATCTATTCCTGTAAACGTTAAATCTATTGAATCCAGACTAAGTCCTTAAGAGTCATTTGGCTTCAAAACACCCAGCAGTTCTTATTGCAGCCAAAGTGTGCTTTGCCCAGGTCTATCAAAAATGGCTTTTCTTTCACGTTTATCTTGTCCTTGCTCGTTATGTCCAACCTTAAGCACTGCCCTCGGAGGTCACTGAGTGGAAAATCCAAGCAGTTTTATCTGTGAGCAAAGCAAACTGAGCTCCTCGTTTCTGTCCCTCAGAAATCACTCCCAGCAGTGGCAGGACCCGCAGATCTCAACTGGAGCCGAATTTTGGCTCCCCATTACCTTTTTCAAGGGGGATGTGAGGGACAAATTCAGACAGGAGAGACAGAGGGAATTTATCTCCACACTTAATCTTATTTCTTTCCCTCGTATTTTAAACATTTTTCACTCTTTGTTGGATTTTAAACCTGAACATCACTTGCCCTTTAGGAGCAGCAAATAATAGAGGTTTTCCTACACCTCCAGTACCATCCTGTGCACTATAAAACATGTTCTAAAAATTGCTATTTGGAAAAGATGAAGGTGAGCAGCCAGAATTGAATTCCATGACCGAAATCACAGCAGGGAAAGGTGAAAAAAAAATGCAGTATGCCAGTGTTGACCAAAGATATCTTTCTTCTCTGCAGTTCCTAACAAGTACAGCAAAGTAACACCTCCCTTCCCAGCTTCTTTCCAAAAAGGCACATTCCTGTGTCTCCTGCTTTCAAAGCCTAAGGTTTTACAGACCACATTTGATAATCTTTGGAAATTTAGTCAAATATTTCATTGAACTAATTCAACATTTATAAATTCCGTAGTGTTTCTACTAAACGGCTCGGAAATTATTTGTTCTCCCAGAGAGAAGACCAGAACTGAATATCCAAAAAAAAAAAAAGAAAAAAAAAAAAGGGACAATCATAAAATCCTTGCCCTCCCCAAAGCTAATCACAACCATCCATGTGGGAAGGAGAAATACCATGCCTTGCCTTACTCTTTGGGATCGGGGCATTCTTTTAATTTGTCATTTGGCATTATGAGCACAGTAAACAAAGAGAGAAAATATAGAAACCATGTGACTGCTTGTTCCATAGCCTTTTGCATACTGCTGCTGGAGTCTTGCTTTCAGATGTCAGTACAAAGCTGCTGCTCACTGATGCTCAGTAAGAAATGTCAGGGAAGAGATAAGCAGGCTAAAAGGAGACTATTTTAGAAACGTGGTCTGTTCTATCATTAGTTCTATAGATAAACTTCCCAACATATTTTTTGCAGAGTGAATGTTATTGCTTAGCCAAATGTGAAGTCAAAAAGGAGACAGGGTTTTAATATGGAAATGGGAGTGATTTCGGGACATTCATTTAGGGTGAGGGGGTTTAACCTTGGCAGGCTGGTGTTTCAAGATGCTAAAGTGCTTAAGCCTTTATGTTAAAATGTCAGGAAAATGGGGAAAATAGAAGTCTAACACTTCAGGACAGAAATCAGAAATAAAAAGAAAATTATCCATCTTCAGGTGAGCATTAAGATGGCAAGGAATGGTAAATAAGGGCCAAATCCTCCATAAGTGTCAGTTTGGCAATAGAAGGAATTCATAGAATCATGGAGTGATTTGAGTTGGAAGGGACCTTTCAAGATCATCAAGTGCAGGCCCCCTGCGATGAGCAGGGACATCTGCAGTGAGATCAGGTGTCTCAGAGCCCCATCCAACCTGACCTGCAGCGTTTCCAGGGCTGGGGCAGCCACCACCTCTCTGGGCAACCCGTGCTGGTGCTTCAGCACCTTCATCCTGAGAATTTTCTACCCTCTTTTAGTCTGAAACCATTGCCCCTTGTCCTACCACCACTGGCCCTACTGAAAAGTCCATCCCCAATTCCTTACAAGCTTCCTGAAAGTTTTGGAAGGCCACCCTAAGGTCTCCCTAGAGCCTTCTCCTCTCCAAGCTGAGCAACCCAAGCTCCCTCAGCCTTTCCTCACAGGAGAGATACTCCAGCACTCTGATCATTTTTGGAGCCCTTTTCTGGACCCAACCCAACAGGTTCACAGATTTCCTGTGTTGTTCCCCAGGGCTGGAGGCAGAATTCCCCTCTCCCCTCCCGCTGTGGGACCAGCCCAGGACATTTCTGGCTTGCCAGGCTGCAAATGCACATCACCAGGTCACGCTGAGCTTCTCACCCACCAGCACCCCCAGCTCCTTCTCCACAGGGCTGCTCCCAGTCCTTTCATCCCCCAGCTTGTGCTGATAGTGGGGGTTGCCCCAGCCCAGGTGTTCCTTGCCCCTGGGTCATGTGCTCACTCTGTTCTGAGAGTCCTCAAAGTGGGACTCGTGGTACCTGGTGAGGCCCTTTGTGATCATTGTTTCAGCACCAGCTCTAACTCAAAGGGCACACCACTCATATTTTGGAAACATTCCAGAAAGTTAAACTGAAGGCATTTGTCCAGATTCCCAGCAAAAGGGTCTGTTGAATTAGCTCTGTATCTGCTTGTGGTCTGTTAATGGCCAAAAGGAGCCAAAGCAGGTGCATCACAGTTTTACCTGTCAGCAGTGTTTACAGCACAGAACAATGTGTGTGGGACAAAGGGAGAGAATGGTTTTACACCACCTTAGGTAGCACACTGTGGACATTGTCACAGACTGGAGTGGTGACAGACAAGATAAATCACTATTTTCTTGAGCTGATGCTCTAAAGGCACACTCAGTCTAGAGCTCACCTTTACCTGCAAACATACATTAAAATGTTCTTTTTTTTTTTTTTTTTTTACCCCCACAATATACTTTTAAAGTATGTTAGTTACAATATTTTTAGAAGTCCTCTTAGTCATATCTAAATGCATGCCAAAGGGATTTAATTTAGACTGCAATTAATTTTCCTCTCCCCTACACAGCAAGTACAAATGGTATAAAAAGCTTCTATAAGAAACAGGAAGTATTTTAAAGCCAGCAGAGACTTCAGGCAGTCATGATGGGGGGTCG
Organism: Empidonax traillii; assembly: GCF_003031625.1. Classification (NCBI taxonomy): domain Eukaryota; kingdom Metazoa; phylum Chordata; class Aves; order Passeriformes; family Tyrannidae; genus Empidonax; species Empidonax traillii. The sequence continues at coordinate 6,810 of NW_020956962.1, forward strand.
AAATCAGCAGAGAATATGACCTGTTTGAGACTTACTTTGTTATAAATCAGGAGTGATTTCACTGAGCTCTGGCTTATTATGGAAGTGATGGAAAGCCAGAGAATAAGATCCTTGATTAATCACAAGAACTTTTTTTTCTGTCTGAAAGACTTAGTTGTCTTCAGCGTGGTGGTTTCCTCAATATATTCTTTTGGCTTGCACTGGTCACACTGGTTTCCATTATTTTGCCTCAGAGGGTGGCTTTTAACAGCAATAATTGTCATATTGTAGACCTTGTGAAAGGTTTGCTGTGCATTTCCATATGTTTGCAAGAGAGGCAAAAGTTACTTCCTGCCACAGCAGCTGAAGTGTGAAGGGTAAATGAGTTTTAATGGGTACTTGTCACTTGCTCCAATCTGGAATAAAAAGTCTTGAGAACAAATCAAAAATAGGTGGGGAAATGCAGTGCTCCAATCCGTGGGGCTCCCTTGCTGACACTGCATGCAACTGTGTTTTCTGAAAGCTAATTTCTATGTATTACTACTGTTCCCAGTCCCCCCCCCAAGAGGAGTGGGACAGATGATCACAAAACATGAGGCTCACCAGTACCCAGCCCCTGCATTTCCATCAGATGTACAAAATGCTGCCCTTTGTTTCAATTCTGTCATTTTGGCAAGGCTGTCACCAGGAGGTTTATCTGACCCCAGGAGACACACACAGATATCTGAAGGTTCTCTCCCTCAGTGTCTGTTCTTACTGTTGAGTTCCTTCCACACATCACACACCAAGCATAACACACACCACAGTAAGTTCTCTGACCCCCAAATTCCCAGGTTAAGTTTTCAACCTGACAATTGAAGAGCAAAACCAGCAAGGAGCCATTTGTGCCTTCTCCACGTGTTCCCAAGACAGAGACACAATGCAAGAACAGTCTGTAAGAAACATCCCTGGCTGCTGAGCTGAAGGGTTTAAAAAGCAATAAGTGGAGAGTACCACCTGTACCTACAGCCTGGGGCTGTGCTTTAGAGGGTTTCTGTGCAATGAGAAAAACGTGCTGTTCCTCCAGCAGCCTAATCAAAACTGTCAGCAGAGGGGGTGGTGAGGAAGACAACAAATCCTAGAAGAGATGGAACCTTCCAGCCTGCAAAATGGGGCTGGTAAATATTCTAAGGTCTCTGAATGCCTCAGAGAAAAGGTGCTATCAGTTTGTTCTTGCTGGCATCCCTCATTTACAGTAGGTGTCTGAGGCAGCCCCAGCATTCAAAAACTGAAAGGATATGAGTTAAGAAAAGAGACCATTAAACAGGCAGCAAATGCAGGATCAGCCTGAAAACAGGAGTGATGGGAAGGTACACACTGCTTCTCTTTCCCCTGCAAAACCACCAAACTGTCACACCAAATGTCTACAGAGACAGTGCATTTAGTGTTTTCAGGATAGGCAGATGCTCACTAGGAAAGCAAATGTGTTTAAAAAGCGTTTGTCATGTTGAACCCCACTGGGTTTCAGATGAATTCCTGTGCCACCAAAGCCAATCTGCAGCCCTTCAGCCCGGAGGGCTCTTTTTGCCTGGCTATGCCACTGGCTCGGGTGAGTCCTGGGTTTGGCTGGGATGGAGTTAATTTTCTTCCCAGTAGCTGGTCCAGTGCTGTGTTTTGGATTCAATAAGAGAATAATGCTGATAACACACCGATGTTTTAGTGGTTGCTAAGTACTGCTTACTCTAAGTCCAGGACTTTCCCATTTCCCCTGCTCTGCCAGGGAGCAGGAGCACAAGAAGCTGGGAGGGAGCAGGGCCAGGACAGCTGAGCTGAACTGGCCACAGGGATGTTCCAGAGCTCAGAATGTCACACTCAGCACATGAACTGGGGGAGGTGGCTGGGGCAGGAATCTGCCTGGGCACTGACTGAACAGCGGCCATGGGGTGGGGAGCAACTCTATTGTGCATCACTTATTCTGTATATTCTTTTATCACCATTGTTATTTTCTCTTCGTTTCCTGGCCTATTAATCTGTCTCTACCAGCCCACAAGGTTTACTTTTTTCTCCAGTTCTCTTCCCTATCTCACTGCAGGGCAGGGGGAGGAGGGAACAAGCAGCTGTGTGGTGCTTGTTCTGGGGTCAAACCACGACACCCTTCCCTTCCAAATGCTGATTTACAAAACAACCCCCCACCCCAGACTACAAGTCACCCTTCAGAGCATGTTCCAGAGGATTCAAGGACATGGGCTATTTATCTGTAGAAGGTAAGATACAGCTGGGGAGCTCTCTCTTGTTTTGTTTTGAAGTGCTGGAATCACTGTAGACCTCAAGTTTTAGGAAACAGAAGTCAATTATCTATTTTGAGACCATGTAGAACACAGACAAGCATGTGAACTAAACAAAGCAGTGTTTTTAGAGGCTCAAGGATATACTGTCTCCTTTAGAGTAAGGGAGAAGATTTAGGTTTTGGGAGCTCTACCACAAAAATAAAATGCCTGAACTTCCTACACCATTCCAGTGATAAAACCCTGGATAACCAAATCAATACAGAGCAGAGAAACAAGAGCACACAGCACAGCAGCTGTCACCTCACAGAGCTCCTTGGGTTTGCATGAAAAGAAAGCCCTTCACTCGTGGGGGATAGAAAATTTTTTCCATCCGTTTTTTTGTTCTTATTTTAAATTACCAAAGCAGGAGAAATACAATTCCTTGGCATTACTCACAGGGTGGCACTGCCTGATGCAATCCTGGGACCTGCTGTGACTCCAGGCAGAAAGCTGGAGGATCCCAGCGCACCCACCAGCAGATGCTGCTGCTCCTGGTGACTCCCACCCTCCCTTCTTTTGTCGATAGAATCCAATCAGTTTTGTTTAATGGTGGATTTCGTGTGAATCCGCAGATTATAAAGTACAGCTGAGAATGTGCCAAGTTTTCTCCTTGAAAAAAAAGCACTGCCTGGTGCTCTGTGCACACCCACACAGGGCATCACCAGCAATGACTGCTTGGATTAGGGGTTTTTCTTTGCTGTGCAGTGAAGGGCCTTTTTGAAGTTCACTTTGTGTGCCTTTTGGGTGAGAGTCTCAAAAGACTAAATCCATACAAACATAACAGCTATAACAGTTTGGGAAAGTGCAGTTAAAGGATAGATGCATGGGATGGGGATTAAATTCACCTATAAGGATATTTTTTAACCATAACTTGGAATTGTGCCAACGAACTGTGTATTATTTTGTATAAGTGGGAAAGAAAAGAGGGAGGGAAATGGAGCAAAAATACTTAGAGAAAAATTACTTTCCTTCAAAAAAACCTACAAAATAATTAATGTCAAATGTTGCAAAAGAGAACTACAAAGGTTAAATGTCTTCTCCCCCTAAACAAAATATCCAGCTTGAGAAGTTTTTAATTATAGTTGTATCACCTGAAGAATTAATATTTTGGCTTGGGCTGCGAGGGTGGTTCTGCAGTAGATTCTCCTGCCTTGGACATTTTGCAAATGGCATTTTACAGAGAAAAGTCTCCTGCAATGTAACAGTAGAACCTGGCAACTCAAAAGCAACGCTGGAATGAACTGGGAAGGCAGAGCAGTCTCATCTTTTATAAGCTAACACAGGTCACAATGCTCTGTTTAATTGTGCATCTCTGCATTGTGTTACAACAGCACCCAGAGGTCCATTCCTGCTTCTCTCTCCAGATTCCTTGTGCAAGAGCATAAAAAACTGCCATTATTTAATTATGAAATTAAAAATTCCAGTCTATAAACTGCTCCTGGGTGTATTTTCCACTTCTTTTTACGTTTCCATGTGCTATGCAAGGCTCACCCCCATGGATGGGAAGAGCACTTAAATCCCAGGGCTGAGACAGTAATTTAAGTGTTTTCATGGAACTGCAAAAAGAGGTTTTGCCGGTGGAAAAACAGCTGGTGGCCATCACTTAAGATCCTTGTTTATGCTTTAGGTAAAGGCTAAGGTCAGAGTAACACTGAGGAACAATGACCAATCTGCACAATTAGTTCCTTAGGTTATATGAAGGCTGTTCTAACTGAACTGTCATTGAACATGTGTGTCAAATTAAGCAAGAAATACCAAAAGGAAAGGTTCAGATAAAATCAGATTCTTTCCCCAGTCTTCTAATCTAATATTGTTCCTCTGCTGTCTGAAATGCAGCTGTCATTCAGTGGATTTCCTTTGTTCCAGGAACAGCTTAATGGTGAAACACATCATCCCTGGAACTCTGTTTTGGGTAAACACACTGAAAAATAGCAGACTTTTAAAACTTCTCCCTCCTGGCTGCTGTAACTTCTGTACTGACACAGCAACCTGGTATCAACCTCACTCTGATACAGAAGCAAAAGCATCCTCTGCCTCCCTCGTGCTCACAGAAGGGCACACCTTCCCCCTTTCGAGAGTTCAGGGACATTTCTGTGCCTTTCGGGTATTAGTCACTCCAGAATCACTGCAGAAAGCTGCATCACCAAACGTAGGAGGGGAGAACACTCAAAGAGAAGTCTCCATCCCCCTGCCAGGGTCCCTTCATTGGAGCTAAAGCCCTGCATGCCCTCCCACACGCCCCAGTCCTGACTCCGGTGGGTGAGGTTGCTCGTGCACAGCAGGGAGGGAGGGAACCCGGCACAGGTTTGAGCTGCAGGAAAGGACCAGCACTTTGGGAGGGTCTTCCAGAGAAGCCAGGCAGGGTGAAAGGTAGGAGGCAGCAGTGACAAATTGCAGGAGGTCAGGGGTGTGAGACTGTCCTCCCTGGGGAAGCGTGAGTCAGCCTGACATCATCCCTGCCCAGCACTCTGGCACACAGGCACGTCAGGATGCCTGGTGTCTGAGCATTCAGGAGCTGGTGTTCCTCTGTTAACCTCTCTAAATGAGTGCCTCTGCTGCAAATGGGATTGGGGACCTTCCTAAATGCAGATTCTGAAAGCTCTTCCCCCTGCAGTAACAGAGGGGTGCCCTGAGCTGTGTGCTGTGCCGTGAACACAAACGTCACTCAGACCAGTGCAGGTGAGCACAGCCCTCAGCACTGCCCAGAGCAGGATCAGTGGCATATCTGGGTGGCTGTGTCTCATTTGCCCAAAGACTCCTCCATCTGTCCCTCAGCAGAGCAGCTTTCTCCTCAGAGCCCCAAAGCTCTGCTTGTCTCTCCTGGCACCTCTCTCAGTGCTGCAGGCACCTTAAAGTGAAGCCTGAGCAGTAACCCAGGATTATCAGTAGGGAATGATCAGTGCAATCACTGCCAGCATCTGAAGGACACACAGATATCATGGAAAATATGGGACATTACTGCCCCAGCAGCACCCCAAATTCTCCCCTTGTGGCCAGCTCACTACCTTACTACCACTGGCAGTAACAAAACCATCAGTAAAGAAACACAGAAGAATACACAAAACCCAGAATATAGAAATATTCCTGTAGCTGCTGTCATTTTTGAGCAGCAATTAAAAAGAAATGAAGCTTAATTTCATGTTCCTGGACCAGCTGTCACGCTTTTGCAAAGGAATTATAAATGTCTTTGATAAGTTTCTCTTATTGCAGACAGTTCTGTGTTAGACACATCCCTGGTCAGCAATTATCACCTGAATGTGCAAGTCAAGGATTTGGGGAATCAGTCTCTAGGAAATTGTGGCTTAGCAACAATAGAAATTGCAATTGTGGAAAACACCCAGGTAGCTCCAGGTACCACTTTCCTCCCAGAACTCCTGAATGTGAGTTATCCTCAGCTCCTTTCCGAGGTAATTCAGGAGATCCTGCTGTTCAAGATCATCCAGCTCAGATGAGATGAGATGAGATGAGATTCTCGTGCGATCCTAAATCTACTTTGTGCAATCTTATATCTGCCCTGGGTAATTTCCTTGGATTAGGGACGTTGGTTTGATACAGCAAATCTGTGATTAATTTAGGCTGATGAATAATCCCGTTAAATTCAACCTTTTTTTTGTACATTTGCAGAAACGCTGCCATGTGCAGAGGTTATGAAAGGCAGATTTTCTGTGTGCTGCACTGGAAAGCAGAAGGGAAACGTGTGGGAAGATGGCCTTTTAATCTGGAGATCAGGAAATGGACCCTCAGGTGTTTGACCTTCAGGTGACAGCTGATAAATGTTTCTTGTACATGAAGGTGTTTAAAATCATTTACACGTCTGTGTTTTGGACTGACAGTCTTGTTTTTCTCCTTGGCTAAAGGAGAAAGGGGAAACTTTGAACTTTTATATTCTTACCCTGACATTCTTTTGGAAGGATTGAAATCAGTGCTGCATTTTCCCAGCCCAAACTGCCCATCCAGCTGGCCGTGCTCGAGCAGGGGCAGGAACACAGGGCTGTCTAGTGCAGAGCAAAGCCTGCTGCTGGTTTATTTATTGGGACTCCAAAGGGAATCCCTCAGGCATGCAAAGATCCAAAAGGGGTAGGAAAAGGCCGCTTAAAATAACAACCTTATTTTAACCAGGGATTAGAGGCTGCCCTGTCTTTCCTCACTGCAAAACAAGCCGTGCAGGGAAGGAGCTGCAGGGCTGTACCCACATCCCTTGGGAACGCAGCCCTGTGGCTTCTGAGGCCCCAAACCTAAACAAAAGCACCCCAGAGACACTCTGATGCCAGCAGAAACAAAGAGATGTTTGAATTAGGGTGAGGCCTCCATCGTGGCTCTGCACTGTTATTGGGAGGACTGGTGAGGAGCTGGTCACATCTCATGTGTGACAGACCCCTTTTCTGTCTCCTTGTTAGGAACTGAAAGGGTGGAGCTGAAAGGGTTTTTGGCTCATAAAAACAACTGACAATCTGTATCCCACGAGCACTGTACAGTCTAACCACGAGTATTTGTATCCACGTTGCCATGGGAACAGCAGAGAAATTGGTTGTAATTTTCTCAGGGCTTGCTGTCCATCCTTCCTCAGGCTGTCTGGCGTGAAAGTGTTTATTGCTTTTCACCAGTGTGGCGCTGCAGAGATATTTTTAGCTCAGCTAATTCAATTTCATATTTCAATCAGTCTGAAAACGAGTTGCCCTTCAGTCTGCCAAAGGATGTCAGGCAAAGCTTTCACTGATTTGACTGTGCTTTGGCTCGTGCTGATGAAAAGATTATACCGTGTAACAAGATGGGAAAGTGTCCCAAAGTTCTAGAAGAATTCCATTATTTCATTTCGATTTCACTGTTGCCCATTCAAATTTGAAATAAAATGGTGCTGTTTGTGGAACTGTGGAGGCTTGCACCATCTCATCAGAAGTCTGAATAATAACATAATTACATACTCAAAAGTATCTCAAAGCAGATTGAGAAACTGCATATACAAGCCCTGCAATATTGCAGGAGACAGGCATAAATTATTATATTTTACAATAACTGGGGCAGGGTATTTGGATCTTCATCCATAAATCCACTGAAAGCCAATAGAAACTGGTTAAATTCAGTCATAACTACCCTGTCTACTGATACATAGAATGAGCCTGGCAGAAATGAAGCTCCAAGCCCAGCATTTCTCAATTACCAAGTCTTCCATGGCTAGTAGACCACACCTCAATATTTTTGGATAAAATAAATTGCTTATTAAGCCCATTATGGTAGAACCCCTTGGCACAGCCTCCAGTCACAGCTGCTCTGAGAGGGGTGCTGTCCCCAGCCTCACTCTGGACCTGTTGCCTCTCTGAAAAGAATAACTGATTAAAAGGATTAAGTTCTTTTGATAAGGACAAACAGCCCTGGGCTGCAACACCAGAGAAAAGCTTCTTGGTTCATACTCAGGGGAGGTAAAG
>NW_020956962.1:14837-18581 GCF_003031625.1 Empidonax traillii
GCACAGCCTCCAGTCACAGCTGCTCTGAGAGGGGTGCTGTCCCCAGCCTCACTCTGGACCTGTTGCCTCTCTGAAAAGAATAACTGATTAAAAGGATTAAGTTCTTTTGATAAGGACAAACAGCCCTGGGCTGCAACACCAGAGAAAAGCTTCTTGGTTCATACTCAGGGGAGGTAAAGAGATGGAGCAGGAGCTTCCTAACACCCACCCAAAGTGCCTGCAGGGTGCTCTGAGGAGGGGATTTCTGCAGGGCAGTTTGATTTCTGTGCCTACTGATTCTTAGCAGCAACTTCCTGCAGCTGCCAGCAAAAATTTATCCGTGTTTTTGAGGCACCCTCTGCCCTTGAGGCAGAACCATTCCAATATTTATTTCTGAAACTTAGAATATTTCCATGAACATTGATGTTTTACCCACGATTCCAGGGCCTGGAGTGAAGGACAAGGAGGAACGGCTTTCCACTGTCAGAGGGCAAGGTTAAGTTGGATATCAGAAGGAATTCTCCACTGTGAGGGTGGGCAGGCCCTGGCACAGGTTGCCCAGAGAAGCTGTGGCTGCCCCTGGATCCCTGGGAGTGTCCAAGGCCAGGTTGGACGGGGCTTGGAGCAACCTGGGCTGGTGGAAGGTGTCCCTGCCCATGGCAGGGGGTGGAACAGGATAATATTTAAGGTCCCTTCCAAGCCAAACCATTCTGGGATTCTACAACACTTTCTACCTGCTTTGGATTTTTCTCTGGAATAAATAAGAAGAGCACATGCAGTGAAGTCCTGTTTGAAGATCTCCATGGACAAACTCTCCTTTGGAATGCTGCCATTTGACAGGTGATCAATATTTGTCAAAGAAAGGCATAAATAGAATGTCATTTTAGAGCCCTGTCTTTGTAGCCCAGCTTGTGGCAGAAACTCTGGGCTTCTGAACAGGAGCGACTGCTTTACTTGTTGTGGAGATGCATCACTTCCAAAAGGCTCCAGCCCAGCCTACAAGCTGCATGGAGTAGCACAAGAGTTAATTTTTATGCCTCACTCTAGCTGAAGACACAGCTGACAGAGGCAGAAAAGGAGGAGGTTTTTTAATTTTAATTTTTTAAACACACAAGCCGTCCTCTATTGTATTCTCCTCTTCTTGTTTCCATTAGTTCTGCTAATATAGCACTGGGCTTTGTGCAGTCTATAAAAAACTTATTGAAAACTTTTATATAATGCAAGTCATAAGCAGCCTGTGCAGCTCAACACTGACCTTTTTAACTCCTTTCTGTTCTACACATCCTTATAATTTTTCCAAATACTCTTTTAGCATTAAAAGTGAGCCAAATATTACGTATGTCTGTACTGCAGGTGATAGCAGAGCTTTATACAAATGGAATTATCCATGCCAAATTCCGCTAGGATTAAAAATGAACACTTTAATAATATTTTTTTTTTTTCCCCATCAGTTTGAACTGTATCAGCACGAGGTTGAGGTTCTGGCTGGGAACAGTGATAGGCTGCTGTGCAGGGATCCACTTACAGTGCTGATAGCAGTGATGGATGGCAATGACAAGCTGCCAGAATGCAGCCAGGAGGTGTCTCAGATAGCACTGAAGGAGCCCAGCCAAACCTGAGAGTGGTTCTCAAGCAGTAACTCAGCCTGGGAGATCATGAGGACCCACAACAGCCCTGAGAAAGGATGATAACTTGCTCAGGACTCAGCTGCACAGCCTTTGCTGCAGTGAGAATCTTCCCTCAGTGGTAGTTAAATGAGAGAAACCAATTAATCCCACTGTTTTTGCACAGGACTTGGAAAGGCACTCGAATTTTCACAGATTTTGATCTGGAAGAGGCATCACCGTCCATGATGTAACAACAAATCTTTCAGGGAAAGCTTAGGGATCAGCAGTGGGAAAAAATTACTGAAAGGTATGGAAGACCTCATTAATCTAATTGGAGATTAATCTATAATACCTGACCATTCACTGTTTAGTTCTCACATCCTTCTCCTTTAAGATCTTGTTTATTTATATTTCTGCAAAGAAACTCATTATCACATTCTTTATAAAATATATATTACAAAAATTGTCTGAAACCACCAAAATTAAAAAAGATTTAATTAATTTCTAAACATCTTCTTTTTCCTGAGCAATGTTCAAAGCATGCACATGATTAAACCAATCTTTTTATCTGCTGTATTTATGGGTGTTTTTTTTTAATTCCCTCTCAACTCAGCGCTCCTGTTTGCAGGAAGTGAGCTCATCACAGTAAAAGCAGAGAATATGAATGACTCAGGGACTAATAACTCTAAAATTACCTATGACAGACTGAGCCAGAAGGTTCAGGCAGCAAATGGCTTTTCATTTCATATTGGCAAAGACACTGAAATGATAAGCAGAGAAACTGCAGTGCCAACCTTGCAGGGTGCCAGTCTGAGTGCTGGGCAGTGGCACCTCCTTGCTCAGGCAGTGAAGGGCTCTGGGCAGAGCAGGGGCTCACAGTCTGCACTGAGCAGCCTGGACATAAACCCATTCAGCACAGAGCATCCACAACACAGCTAATTTTACAATTGACACTACAGAAATCACTCCCTGGACAGATCACTCAAACTTTAGCCTTTCTTGTAATCAGATTTAGAACAGATCTTGAATCCTGAGAGCAATTCCCTCTTGTCAGACCTACAACATCCCAGAACCTCTGCTTCTGCAGCAAATACTTTGAGTCAGGAAGCCTCACAATTTCACTTGTGTTCCTTTGCCAGAACTCAGCAGCTCTTGTTATGTTCTCATTAATGTGGTGGAGGTAAAAACCCTCCCACATTGTCACAAAGGTCTCCTCTGTTCTCTTGTTGGTGAATTCCTGCCCCTGCAGTTGGCATATTGTTCACTGGAGCAGTGTATTGGTGACCAGGAAGCATTCCCCAGTGGAAAAGACTTTTTAGAAGCGTCTGAGATGCATCTGAGCCTCTCAGAAGATAAATTATCACTGCAGCCAGAGTCTTCTCTCCTGTCTGCTCCATACACAGAGGAAACCCAGACACAGAAATGAACAGTCCAGTGAACTGGGAAAAACATGGGGGCACAAATTCAGAGTGTGTTTATCAGCAATGAATGACAAACCAACACTTCAGTGGGTTGATGGGCACACACCTTTTATCCAACACATGGGTAGGTGCCTTACCTGTGACTGTGCAGAGGAATGATTTGTGGGGGGGGACTGAATGCACATTCATGTGACTGCCTCTGCACCTTCAGGCATGTATTGGAGTAAATATTTTTTTGACTAGCAGTGCATATATTTGCTGCTTTGGGGTGTGAGTGTGAACTGTCTGTGAAGCTGTGCATGAAGATTCACCTCCACTGGTATAAGGCCTACGTTTGGTGTGCAGTCAAGAACATATTTGTATAGATTGTTCACCCAGCCACTGAGTTACAGAGTGGCTGAACATCTCAGGATGTTAAAAACATCAGAGTGAAGGCTCCCAGATTGTGAAGTTATTCCAAGTCCCACATACACACACCCAGACACACAAATTCTGCAAGGGAGGAGTCGTGTTTTGGTTTTAAAACATCTGCATTTCGATCAATTCCCATTTCTTGGCAAAGTCTCCTTTCCTTGGTGCTGCCTTGTTTTTTTGAAGGCATGGCTTGCTTAGCTTAGAAAAATGCTGCCATGAGCTAAGACCAACTTCAGGGAGATTGACAGCTTTCTCTTGCCATCTCAGTATTTCTCAGTTGTTTTTAGACGAGCACGTGAGGGCTTAAGGTCGAAATAAAGCCA
>NW_020956962.1:18840-42186 GCF_003031625.1 Empidonax traillii
AAAGTCTCCTTTCCTTGGTGCTGCCTTGTTTTTTTGAAGGCATGGCTTGCTTAGCTTAGAAAAATGCTGCCATGAGCTAAGACCAACTTCAGGGAGATTGACAGCTTTCTCTTGCCATCTCAGTATTTCTCAGTTGTTTTTAGACGAGCACGTGAGGGCTTAAGGTCGAAATAAAGCCAGCTGGAAACCCAGAAGGGACTCCAAGCATCCCTGATAACTATCTGGCCCGTTAAGATGTTGTCAGTCTTATTATAGAAGGTGCAATGTTTGATCTCAGAGGGGACAGATTAACACACCAGACTTGGAAACTTTCCTCTTAATAGCCAGCTGTCGAGGGAGTGCTGACATCCCAGAGGATTGCTCTCTGGAGTATCCAGTAACGCCCAGTTAGTCAGCAGCCTCAGCACTTCCATATGCAGACAGCTATGACAGAGGTTAAGGGGAGACCTAACTTTGTTCCCACCAGCATCAGTGATAAAATATTCCTTAATTTCACCAGGAGAAGAAGCAGACTTGTTCTAGTCTGATACTCTGTCACAAAGATGAGTTCACTCTTCAGAAATCTGAGCACACTGACATAAATAGTGCCAGAAGGGAGAAATGGATCTATTGCATGGTATGTTTATAAATTTCAGACACAAACCATTAGTTTTTTATGCAAAAATACTTCAGTCACCCCTTCTTCTCCCTGCTCTGCTTTTTCCCCCCCTCTTTAATTCACGTGGCCAATCTACCCTAAATGGTGATTCCAGGATTACAAAGACACAGGTAGTAACTGTACATGTTGATTAATCTCAATCACAGCTGGCTGAGCTCTTAGATGTTACAAGAATGCTTCCAAAAGAATATCATGCTAAATTAGCTAATTCTAAATGTAAAGGTGTGTGGGGGGAAATGTCTATCAGGTACTGCATATAAATATTCTAGCAATTATCATAAACTGCACCAATGTCTTTCCTGCCACTGTTGCTAAAAGATATTTGAGGATATAAACCAGAAGCACAGCAAAAGCTGCTACTTTGATAGTAATTTTCAATGTGAACCAGAGAACTGATTTTTTCATGAAGTTCCACAAGTGGATTTACTGATAACAGCTGTGACCACAGCAGATAAAGCTGATATTCAAGCTCACCTGGTCTTCTGAAGATGGAACCTTCAGAAGCCTACATCACCCCTGGAGCAGCACTGTGAGTGTCTGCTCTGCAAAGGGATTTTAGCCAGGGACAAAATAATTGTGAACCAGTGGGTTAAATTTGGCTTAAATTGAGGGGCTATGACACCCTAAAATCACAGTTTGAATCCAGCCAGGAGCTGTTCAATATTTGTCCCTTCCAAAGAGTCCCTAAAAAGCTGTGTTGTGACATGTAAAGGGTTTGAAGTTACACTGGCATTGCAAAGTTGGTATTTTTAGCCAGGAGAACTCACAGGTCACAATGTCTAGCAGAGGAGATTTACCAGTTTAAGCAAACTTCTACATTTAAACCCCCGGGCTACGTTGTAAATTCCAGCGTAAAAATAGCACAAAGTGCCATAAAAAACCCAATCCAGAGTAACCACGTGTTCTGTAGAGTAATTCTGGATTTCTCTTGGGATTGAAAACAGAATTGCACTATTTGTGTTTTCACCTCAGACATTAGACTAATTCAGCTAATAATACTGGGATACTGGTAGTTCCTGATACTAGAATAGAAATACTGTTTCTAACAATGAATTCATGGAAAAACAACAAACACCTGAATAATTTAATTTTTAAATTATGTTTTCATTCAAACACCTCTGTCCATAGTTTGCTCTTACTGTGGTACCACGTGACAAGGTGTTATAAATACCGAATTGCCTGGATATGATGGTATCTGACAAGCTAAATTATATTCCCAGATTATATTTAAAAGTCTATGGACTAATCCTGCCTTTCTGTAATACAAGATCTCACGAGGATTCTTTAGAAGCAACCCAGTCTGACCTATTACCCTGAAGGTCTTCTGAAGGTTTAAGGTAGGCAGGGTTAGTGACAATAATTTCACGACAATCTGAGCCTTGCTTTCACTGGTATGAGTGTGGTTTTCCCTGTTTGCAGGGCAAAGAACACAAACCCTTCGGAGGAGGAAAAAAAAACCCCAAACCCAACAATAAAAAACCACCAAGAAACCAATGGATAAAAGACACTTTAGTCTTACTGCAAACTATATCAGCCAGGGTTACCACTGTGCCCTCACACAGAGTGGACTGGGTTAAGTTCAGCTCTCTAAAATTAACCTTCAGTATTTTCTACCTCTTTTTTTACTTACAATAAAGCACAAGAAATTATATGTGTGAAACTGAAGTCCTAGGGAATTTTTTACTTGTCCTGTGTTTTGCAAAGGGTATTTGCCACGTCCAACGTCTCATGAGGAATATCTGAGAAACAAATTCTAAAGCAGGTTTATCACTCTGCTGTTTTTCCTGTCATTTTCTACCTAAGATGAGGATCTACAAAAAACCACAGCAAATGGACAAAAAGAGCAGCCAGAGGAGCTCTACTCAAACCTTCCCTAGCAATTCTTCTGCAGTTAATTATTTCCTGAAGTATTTCTCTGCTCTTCCTACCACGGAGCAAGAACCTGTTTCACTCGTAATTCGTGACAACATCCAGGAATCTCTTCCTCAGAAAGAACATTGTTACATTAATACCCTGGAAAGACAGACCAGGACAAAAGCTCCCCATTCTATACAGCTCACTGTGCTGGTAATTCTGCTTGAGGAGGGTAATTCAAACCCCATCACTGAATAGATTCTTAAAATACAGAGATAAGGAGTGGATGGAACCGCAGGTTGGAACTCTGCATTTACCAACAGTACTTACAAAATGCCTGCTTATCACTGAGTGCCTGCTGGAATCACAAGCAACCATTATCCCTTTCCATGGAGCTGAAACAGCATTAAAATGAAAGAAAAAAAAGCTAAACCAAACCAAACCCCTCAGTTTGTTGTAATCTGGTTTCCAGCTAACTCCACTTTCTGTGAAAACCAGACATTTTCCTCTTTTCCTGCCTGGAAAAACTCATCACAATGTGATATAAAGCTACAAGAGAAAAAAAAAAAGGGAGATACAAATATTTTTAAAATTAAATTCTCTCTTTCCTAAAGTGTAGCCTTAAGCTCTTGGAAATGAGTGTTTAGTTCTTCCTCCACTTTAATCAAGCCATTTGGCTGTAATTGAAGTGATGCTACAGAACAAGTAAACCATTAAGTCATTGCACCCTTAAATATAATCTGAATTATTTCTACAGCCACCTCCATTAGTTGAAGGTGGGGCTGCCAAGACTTGGCCTTACATTCCCTGTGGAAGCTCTTCCCCATTCCGGTGGGAATGCTGCTGGGTGAGGGATAAAAGGGAGCTGTAGGGTGAATTATCCTTCAGGTTTAGGAGGCACTGACAGAAGGCATTGAAAGCCAGAGTGTGTTCTGTGCTGGGACCACATGAGTCACTCCCAAAGGCACTGAAAAAGGAGGTTATCATTTAGTCATTGTGTGCTGCAGAACATCCTTATCAATTTATTCCTGTGCAGTGCAGCCCTGCCTCGCTGCTGACATCAAGGACAGGGTAAAACCTGGGCTCTTTGGTGTCAGCAGGGACAGTGATGGTGCTCCTGGGAGTGAGAACATCCTCTCAGTGAGGTCAGCAAGAACAGTCTGTCTTTAGCCACCACGAGCCATTTTCAAGGAAATTTCAACTCCTCACTGAAGGTAAAACAGAATATTCAGACCCAGGCACCCAGCAAGGTCTCAATCAATAAGTTAATAAGTGCAGGTTTGGACAAGGCTGGCAGCTGCCAAACATCACTTTTAGTACAACCTGTTCTAAACAGAAGTGGAAGATGTTAATCCAGAACTGGGCCTTCAAATGATTTGTTTCACTCTGAAAAGCGAAAATAGTGTTTTATCCAATTTTCGGACTACAAAAGCAAGGAGTTTGGTATTGCCATCTAAAAAGACATTTTGTCTTTAAATGTAGGGCAGAATCACAGCATGTGCTGAGTTGGAAGGGACCTCCAAGGATCCCCGAGTCCAGCCCTCAGCCCTGCACAGGACCATGACCCCAAGAGGATCAGGAACACACTGAACCCAGCAGAGACTCCAGGAACAGAAACAAGACGATGGCAGCATCGTATCTGAGGGACACCTGTTTAATTATGAAAGCCTTGTGGGGCAAAAATGCAAAGCTGGTTTTATCTGGTGTTTTTGTTGCCCGAGGAGCCAGCATTTTTCAAAGACCTTAAAAAAGAAACCCCTGTAGGAGCACTCTAACCAACTGTATTTCCATGCACTGCAAGTCTAGGCACAAGGAAGATAAAGGGGTTTAATATCCTGCTGGAGGGAGATGTGTGTCCAGAGCCCAGAAACTTGGAAACAGAGGGAAAAAACTGAGGTGCTTTAAAAAAACAACACCTCACTTATAAATAAAATAAAATCCAGAAAATGCTGGGTTTGAATTAGGCAAATTGCTGAGTGGAGTTAAGATAGTTAGATCCCAAAGTCTGAGGAACAAATCCACAGCATTCTCCTAAACTAAACCAATTTGGTCTTACTCTCCAGAGTGCTTATTCCTCCTATTGGGTTATCTGGGTTCAGATTTCTGAAGTGTAGAATTTGAAGGGTGAATTCTTCACTTCCTGAGAAAGAGCCAGCCCGTTTTCTCCCTCTGATCAGCACATCCCTCACATTTCTGGGGAAAAAAAGATTCCATGCAGGGAAAAGCATCGAGGTCAACCTGCCACTGAAAGGTAGAAAGATGAATTCCACTCTATTATTGCAAGTTTCTATGTAACTGCTATGAAAATTTTGGCTAAACCAGCTAGGGGAGTAAACAAGTCCTTGTTTTCCACTTTTTCACAAATCTGTTTTTTGGACAGACACAAACCCAGGGAATCACAAACACAGCCACTCAGCAGACACCAAAGTGCCCCCCAGGGCACTGCTTCAAAACATGCCTGTGTTTATTTGATCTGTGTTTATAGAGCAGCCCTTAAAGAGTGATGCTGATTATATTATTGTAATCTCATTTAACATCTGAGATAAATGCTGGCTTTGTTTTAGTGCTTGGGAAGCCAAAGTTACTCATAATTCTATTCTGTCTCTACAGTTTTACTGTGGTTTGTGTTCTGTCTTGACACAAGCCAGGCATGTCTGAAAGTAAATCACCACCTCCCAGACAGCTGGAAATATAAGTGTCCATCAAATTATTGTGCTATTTAGAGAAATTGTCCTCACTACTGATCTGGATCCTTCATTTGCAGCCAGTTTTGTGCAGGTGGAAGATACTCATCCAATGGCTTTATTGTTTTTTTTTTCTCCTTCAGAGCAATACTTATCTGGGGAGGACACAGGTTTGAGAGAGGGAATGAAGGTGTTTAACTTGATTGGAAGGTTTTAATCCTTAATTTTGATATCTGAAAAAATACTAAAAGCATTACACAAAGTGTAAGCAACATCCAGAATTAGAGAAAAAGGGTCTGAGCAAAAAATAGGACCATAACCTTGTCTCCCCTCTGTAACTGTATCCTGCTGAGTGTTCCCCTTTGTCCACTAAACTCACCTGGTGATTCCAGGGTTTTTTTCCTCTGGAATGAGAGAAACCCCATTAAATGTCAGCCTTCAGAATTCTTGGAGCTTTGTGGTGAAAATGCATCTTCCATTTAACAATCTTGTGGTATCTCAATTCTCCCAGAGGCCACGTGCCAAAACCTCCCCAGGCTCCATTCCCTATTTATGGAACAAACTGGCTTCTCAGCAGCAGAGAGCAATGCACACCCCCCCAGAATGCACTGGGAACTGTGCCCTGCAAGGAGAGGGAAAAGGAGATTCCACCCCCAGGGAAACCTTGTGTGTGAACCTGAGCAGTGCCTGACAGTGGATGCCCTGAGCAGTGCTGGTAATAATGCAACAAGGGGTCCTTACAGGTCAGTCTGGTACTTGGGACAGCTGGAGCAGGAAATATTAGTTATTTATGTTACCTGTGTAACAGTGTGGGCTGTGGAAGGATTTATCAATGTTACTTCTCCATTAATATTTCCAGTCAAAACTATGTATCTATTCCAGAGGCTCTTGGAAAGTTTCAGCACTGTATCAAGAGGGAGAGTAATAAAATAATTGCTGCCAAATTCAAAACATCCTTCCTAAAGGCTGTCCTGGCGAGAACTGCAGCGTGAGAATAGTCTCAGTGCTGGATTGTTTAACCTTTTTTAGTTACACCCATATTTACACACCTCACTGTCCCATGGATACAACAGCCAAAATCGATAAGGGAAGATCTTTGAGAAATAATTCTGTTCAAAAGGACAAGTGCACTTGGTTTCCTTAATGATCCTGGAGAGGCTGTCACACTAACACCAGAGGCTGAGCTGTTTACAGCAGCATCTGAATTCTGCCATCTGGGGAAAGGGGAAATAGAGGTTGGTGCTTTGAAAACTCTTCTGTCACTTGTGGTTAACCTGGAGACCTACAGGTTTGTTGGGAGCAAAGCACGCTGGTGGTTCCTTTTCCATTCAGAACCCCAAATGCAGTGAAAACGTTGCCTGTGTCATAACTGTACCAATCTAGAACTCTGACCAAAGCTGAGGCAGCAACTATTTTGTAGGTGCTCTGGCACCTGCCAGCAAGCACACAAGCAATTAATGAGCTACTGCACAACTTCTTTCTGCACAGGCTACAGCTGAAATGATTTTTTATTTGTTGTGGTAACCTGAACCCAAACAGCATTACCACAGGAGCAGAGATTCTTTCCAAAGTAGAGAAACCCCTGGTTAAATTAGGACTGAATACAAAGGAATACCATACAAAGGAACTTTAAAAAACCCTCAATTTTTATTTTCTTGTCCAGGGCAAGCAGGACACCTTTTTGTGGACCTTACCACATCCTTATCCTGTCCCACACTCAAGGGTTGGTGGCATCGATGTTTCTCTTCCTAGGCTGGTTAGTACAGCTCCTTCCTTTACAAGCCTCCTAATTGAACTTCTTCCCACCAAAGACACTGATTTACTCTTTTCTATCATTTCAGATATTCTGGACATCTCATTCCAGGTAAAAGAAGGGGGCATACTTCCAACCCAGCACAGCAATCTGCTCTGATGGAGCTGCTGTAACCCTTTACTGCCATTCCCCAGAGCAAAACAATTCCAAGAACTGTAAAAGTTACACATTTCAAGATGGTTTTAAAGCCTGTATTACACACAATCACCCAGCTTTCAACATCACAATATAGAGAGGGCAAAATCATTTCAAAAGACGGGACACTTTAAAAAAAATCAAACTAAAAACTAATGGCCAAGAATCTTATTCTGCCCAGGTCCTCTCCCAACCTCCTCTTCCCAAGCTCCTGCTTCATTTCAGTCCTCATGGCTTCAAAGCACAAAAGCAGTTCAAGGAAAAGGTAGCTGGAATTTCTTACACAAAGCCCAAACACTGTAACTGCCTAGATTTATACATGGACAGCAAGGTAAAATTAAAACAAAACTGAGAAATCAACCACTTTCATGTAGACAGTGGAGACAGACTTTTTGTTAAAATTCAGGCAAAATTAATAGCAGCTGAACACCATGTCTTGCAAGGGAAAACATCAGGAAACCCTTTATGTCTTTCCCTCTCCCTGCCTTTGGCAGGTCAGCCCCAGCTGACACTGAGCGTCACAAACATCAAAACTTCCCTGTGACTCCCCTGCCCCTCAAAAACCGCTTTGCAATCAGGTGGCAGCGGGAAGGAATCTCAGAAACAGCCGGGTGTTTGTGCCGACCGGAGCTCTGCACTCCAGCACGGAGGCACCAGCCATTTACCGCTCCAGTGATTCACGCCTTGGCGACGTCACCAGCCAATTTACCTAAAAAAAAAAAAAAAACCTTCCAAGTAAGCTGGACGTGAATTTTTTTTTTTTTTTCCAGCCTGTGAATCACAGCTCGCTGTGACAGCGGATGGGGGAGCAACTCCTGCCGCTGGGAATGAAGTTCACTGGTGCCAGAGAGGCATCCCTAGCAACAAAAACAGGGCAATATTTGTTAGGCCAATGTGCATAATCCTGCTCCCAGCACCCATGGGTGCTGGGAGCAGGATTATGCACATTGGCCTAACAACTCTTGCCTTGTTATTGTTGCTAATCCAAAACCATTCATCTGAAAGATCAGTCCCACTCTGAGATTCAATGGTAAGCAGAGTATTGCTGCTCCCATCATTTGTTCATGTTGTCAAATAAGAAGAACTCCTGGCTTGTTTTGCATCCATTTCTGTCCACGAGCTTTGGAAGAGGTTCCCTAGACGTGTAATTTATATTTGTAATTTGAAAAATGCTCTTACGAATTACAGACACTGATTGTGTGGAACCCATGGACTCACGTGGCTCAGACTTCTCTTTTAACCCTCTGATCATCCTTTCTCTGCCCTTATTTCTACTTTCTGATTTAATGAAGAGGGTGGGTGCATTATACATCACGTTTATATAACACATTGTACGTAGTTTTTAAACCAAGTCGAATCAATGCAACACAAAAAGGCATCATGTTGCCTCTGCTTCAAAATCTGTTTTCCAGACATCCCATGACATCAGCTGAGCGAGATGTGAGTCACTGAGACATTGTAAGAGTTCTTTTCAGCGATGTTGGAATGACACAGCAGTGTCTGCGTTTTCAGCTGTCGCTTCTAAATGTATGCTCACAAAATATCAGACATTAAAGACTGTGGGTCATGTGCATGGGAGAAAAATACTGCAACAGTCTCTTACAGAGTCCCCAGGAATTCATCCTTATTTACATGCACGTGTAAGTAATTCAAGAACATCAGTTGAACATCTTGCTTTGCAAAGTCCACACTGAAAGAGTCTCTGGGAAATGCACTGGTGGAGTCACACAGTGACACAGGGGGACAGTGGAGTTCCTGGGATTCTCTGGTCCACAGGGGATGGTAAGAGTGGAGAAACTCATGTTTTTACATTCCCTAGTGAGTGATAATATTAGGATCTCACCATAACTCTAATTACAGGTAAAAGTTCTTGGAACAGCTCCACACAAGCTCCCCACTGTGCAGCTTTGTGCACCTTTCAGGGACAAGTGGGTAAGTTAAATATTTGTTTATACCATAGATAACATGAGTCCAGAGCTGGGCCAGTTAAATCACAGGACACTTTGCTAATTTGGCAAATTATATTCCCTTATCTTGCTTGATTAATCTGCACCTGCTCATGAGGATTTAGGGCACATCAGCCCAGCGACCAGAATGGTGCATCTTGGCTTTATGATCTCTGCACCTGTGAAATCAGAGTGCTCTTCACAGTGAATGTTTTACTTGTTGTATGACTTGCCAGCTCACTCTATGTTTCCCAGTGGCCACACCCCCAAACAAAAGAAATCACTTTCCCACTTAATTCCCTGGCTGGATTATACACGATTATATATTTATAAAAAACCAAACCCCCATTTTTCAGAGAATTGCATAGTGTAGCCCTGGCTTCCCAGCAGCCTCATGCTGAGGTTGCTCCCTGCATTCTCCTGTCCTGACCTTTCTCCAGGCCAAGGGGCAGGTTTAGGAGAAGCAGTTCTGGTCACCTGACAACATGGCCAGGAAAGTTTTCTTTCACCTTGTGCCAGCAACAACAAAACCTCTCCAGTTTCTCTGCTGCTGCTGAGCAGGTGCCTCTGCCCCTGGTAGGTTACCCAAAACTTCAGCAGGATCTGGACAGTAAATTATTTGTTATCCTTGTTTCTGTCTCATACCTGTAACACAGGAAATAACTGAAGAGGATAAAGTTTCTCCAAGAGTGCCTTTTCTCTTGCATCCCTAATCTGGATTAAGTGCATTCAATATCCCAACATTTCACCATTCTAATTATCTGTTCAGATACTGCATTTTAATTGAAAAACGTATTTTAATAATTAAAACCGTTTATGGCATTTATCTGCTCAATCACTCCATCAGAAAGCAGTTTCCTAAAACTTTTTTTCCATACTACAGATCCAAGTACATATATACACATATATATAACTGTGTGGAAAAGCAGCTCAAGTGCTTTTGGAAGAAATTAGGGGCATTATGTCAAGGGTTTCCAGAGGTTGTATTCATTGTAGAAGACAAATGAGTTACTAAACAAGCAGAAAAAAGGTTTGTGTTCCTGTAGCTGGCTAGACTGACACATGTATAAGAGATGAAACCACAAAACTAAGATACATACACTGTTAAAAACAAGTCTATGTAAACAGTAAATCTTGTTTGACTTCCTGAATATTATTTCAGGGCTGCTGCAGAGGACACAGGAGGCTGAACAAGGTAGCAAATAACAACCCACACTCAGGAGAAGACACCTCTTGCCTTGCAGCCTGCTGGGCTGCCAAGTCGAGGCAGCAACAGGGACAATACTGAGCAAATAACACCAAACTATGAAAAGGGAGTCATAGCAGGAACGTGGTCATCACCTGCACCACAGCAGCTTTCCCAGTTTTTATCTCACAAGTCTGCAGTTTATCCTGTGCACTGCCCTTTGCCTCTGGCCTTGCAGGGCTCAGTTGCTGTACCTGCCATTGAAGAAGTTACAACACCTTAAAATAGAATTAAGAACAGATTGCCAACATGTTCTTTTTTTTTTCCCCTTGCTGTTGTCGGTGACCTCCGAGATCCATTTATAAATATTGCTCACCGGTTTCTCCAGGCCCTCACTCACCAGTGTGGAAAGGCCAAGGACTGTTCCTGCTGCAGCACAGCTGAAGAGAATTATTTCCACCCAGACAGGAGGGCAGTGACCTGCTTTGCTCTTGTGTGAGCCAGCTGGCAGCTGTGCAGCGCTCCCTTGATTGCCCCTGATTAAGACCTCGTATCTGCTTTTATTAAAGGTGAGTGCAAAATTAAGAAGGGCTGCTGGATGAGTTCATCTGAGTTTGAAGTTGAAGAATAGGGTGCTACCTGACCACAGCAACTGTCGAGGGCAAATTGAGTATTATCCATTTAAAATGTTATTTTCTACAGTATTTCCATGTTCTCTTGTCTTTATTTCCCGAATATTGCTCATCAGTGTTTGTTTTCTCCACATGTGGGAGAGTTTGCAGAACTGTACCAGCCATGGAGTCCCCTCTCCCTGGTGACCTTCAACACCACGAAGGGCTCAAGTCAAAAGAAAGCTCTCCTGGGACACCTGAGACTGCCCCATCTGCCTGCTCAGGAGATGCAGAATTCCCCTGGGAATGAGGCAGGATTGTCCTCTTCAGAGAAGGTGCTGTGGCCCCTGTTTGGGACTGCAGTAAACCAGAACTGAGCTGCCAGGTCATGTGGAACTCCCACTTCACACTGGGCACCTTTGCTCAGGGAGTGCCAAAACCAAAGCTGCCCTTCAGCTGCTCCAGCCACTCTTGCACCACGTTGAACTGCACACAATAAAAACTGAGGTTCCTCTCAAGTGCCTGAGCTTTCCATGCCTCTGCGAAAAAACAGCCCAGGAATACCGAACAGCAAGTGCAAGAGGAAGAAAATCAGCGTGGCCAAGGAGGAACAATTCCAGCTGGGGCAGCACACGTGAGCTGAACTGGAAGAGCAGCTGGAGGAGCCTCCCATGGTTTGCAGCTCCCAGGGACAGCAGGTACAGGGCTGAGAGAGGAGCCTTGAGGGACACAGCTCTCTTTATTTACTGGGCCACTGCACCAGATGTCACCTGTTTGCTGACAGACCTGAGCACCAGAAGTTCTCTCACTGGGACTGACCTGGCGGTGCTGGTTGTGGATGTCAACAGATAAGACACCCCAGGAAATGCAAAACACAGGCAGAAAGCACAGTAGTTCCAGGGCCTGCCCTGAGGACACATGAGCTGTAGGGACTGCATTTCTCATGAGATGTCATTATTTCAGGAGGGTTTTTTGCAGTGGGGTCCTGATCCCACATTCTGCATGAACTGGAAACCGATGAAGTTGCATGATACAAAGTCTGCCAATTTAATGAGCTGGGGTTTTTAACAGCTAATGCACTGAAGTGTGTTTTGGCTGAGACCCTAAGATGTTTCAAAAGCCCATTTATATCTTACAAGGTCAGTAGGCACTTATTTTTAAGGGCCCATCATTCAGTAGATGCTTGCAGTCTGCGCTCCCTGCCACGTCTTACTGTTTGTTATAAAAATTGCTGCAGGGATTAATTTGCATGTACTTCTCTTTTGTTTGAAAGGGAACCGTTTGGAGTGGTTATTTTAAGGGTTGTTAAGTGGAACAACCTAAGTGTGAACACTCTGAGAAGATAAATGGAAACATTTAATATTTATGCTCTGCTATTTATGTGTCTCAGTCACGTAAAACCAGATCACTATCCTACAGCTCTTGCTTTAAAAAAACCAGCACTAAAAGTAATAAAATGTGGTAATAATTGACTTGTTAAAACAAGGGACGGTAAACAATTCAGAGGCACCATTCTGGCACAGCCACGATGCTGAAAATCTGCTGAAACAGTGCTAAATAAAGAAATACAAAAGAAAGGACTCCTCTGTCCTCAGGCAGCTCTTTCACAGTGTGCTTGCTCCAGCTGTACCTGCATCCAGCAGGATTTTGGGGGGCATCAACCTCTTGCTCCTGCTCCCACCACATCCTGAAGGGGCAGTTGATATCTCCTGGCAGCAGTGCCAGTTTAGGACTCCCCCAGTATTCCACCTACACAACTTCTTGTGGGTTCACAGTACAAACTTAATAACTGATCCTTGTGTTAGAACAAAGGGACAGTGAAACCCAGCACAGAATCTCCCTGGATGGGCTCTGCTGCAGAAATCAGGCTGTTGTCAAAGTAGGACCTCACAACAGAGCATGGCAGGTCCTGATCTCAGCGGTGTGAGCAGTAGGGCCATGAGTGTAGCTGAGCATGTTTTACCACATCAGAGGTGCTCATCACCCTGTGCCAGCTCAGGAACCGACAGTGCCACTGGTCATGGGGACCCTGGGCAGTGACACAAGGACCCCTGAGTGACAACCACAGCTCCGTGTCAGACCTGCTACCTCTGGGAGACACTTCCAGCCTTGCACTGTGATGTGAACACACCAATTAAAATTGTCTGGGTGTTAGCCAGTTCGAATTTCTATGTTGCCCATATATAGAAGTAGTCCCTTTTTGAGTCGAAGTTCCCAATCCTTAAATTTCAAGGATTAAGATCCACCATGCTGGACTATGCTGGACAGTCAAAGGGGTTCTTTGTCAAAAGCATCTTGGATTAAGCTCCCACAGATAGACAGACCAGTACATTTGTACAATCTGTAACAAGTGTTCATCTTCTGGCATAACCTGGGTCTCTGACTGAATTCTGAGAGACTAATTGTGAGCTTAGAGTTGAAGTTCACCCATCTACTGATCATTTCCCTGTAGGTTTTGAGGAGTGCAACGCAGCTATTTTTTTCCTGCTGCAAAACATTTGCCAAACGTTTTTGACTGACAATAATTTTATAAGTGCAGACATTTGCAGACAATGCATGAACTAAAATTCACCGTTTCATTGTTTCACGTCATTCACCCAATTCTGGTAATGCTTAATAGCATCCCATATTAGGGTTAAACCTTCATTCTCAGAACTGAAACTTGGCTGCTAAATATAAACTTGAGCCTAATCCAAGATCTTGCTTCAAAAATGTTAGTTTATACAGCTGACTGTGCTAAGTGGGGATGGAAAGTTGTTATTGCTGAAGAAGTTCCTTACTATTTTAAAGCAACTTTACCAGCAATTCATTTGCTGTATCTCTCACTGTCACGTTGCTGGCCATAGCTAAAAATACATGGAGTGGTTTTTTTCTGCTCTCCCCAGGGCAGGAGGTGAGAGCAGTGAGTGCTCAGGGGCTTTCACAGCTGACATTCTGTGTGTTCAACCACATATCTGGCAAGGGACAAGGCTGGGTGAAGAGTTATGAGCAAAAATAATCCATGAAGATGAAAACAAACTCCTAACTTGTGTACAAAGGTCTCTTAGAGCTCTGGGAAGGCTGTATGTTCTTCCCAAAAGGAGGGGAGACACCCCCACCACCTGGTGTGACACTCAGACATGACAGCTGCTTCCCTCCTCCTCCTCCTCCTTTCCTCCTCCTCCTCACCCAGCATTTACCTGTCCTTTAGAGCTTGATCCATCTACAGCTCTTAAATCTTTTAAGCTGGAGTAGACCTTTGAGACAGAGCCCAACTGTGAGCCTTGCCCTGCTGGGTCCACCCCTACATCAGGTCCCTGCACTCAGATCTTCACTTGTTCTTGGTTATCCTTCCCATGGACTTCCAGAATGCAGAGAAAGCACAGGTGAATTTATCTGCCAGCTGAGGATTTCCTATCCTGGGAATACTCAGATACACTTCCACAGATCTTCTTGCACTCCATTCCAGACTTAGAAAAGGAGGTATAAATAACTGCCTTGCCATGTGTTGATAACGACCAAAAAGAGCTAGAAAGTGTTGGTGGATATTAATATTTATTAGTATTAAGACCTTTCCAAGTGGGACCTCCTTCTGTTATGAGCTACAGCTCCAGGTGTGTCTTCACTGCAGAACTGGAATTTAATCTCCAGGTTTTGAGACCAGAATGTGCTTCCACATAGAATCACAGAATGGTTTGTGTTGGAAAGGACCTTAAAGGCCATCCAGTGCCACCCCCTGCCATGGGCAGGGACACCTTCCACCAGCCCAGGTGGCTCCAAGCCCCGTCCAACCTGGCCTTGGACACTTCCAGGGATCCAGGGGCAGCCACAGCTTCTCTGGGCAACCTGTGCCAGGGCCTGCCCACCCTCACAGGGAAGAATTCTTTCCCAATATCCCATCTAACTCTGCCCTCTGGCAGTGGGAATCCATTCCCTGTGTCCTGTCCCTCCATGCCTTGTCCCCAGTCCCTCTCCAGCTCTCCTGGAGCCCCTTTAGGCCCTGCAAGGGGCTCTCAGGTCTCCCTGGATCCTTCCCTTCTCCAGGTGATCTCCCCAGCTCTCCCAGCCTGGCTCCAGAGCAGAGGAGCTCCAGCCCTTGGGGCATCTCTGGGGCTTCCAGCAGGTCCATCCTTCTTGTGCTGGGGGTCCCAGAGCTGCACACAGTGAGGCAGTTTGTTCTTGTGCTGTTCCTGGTTGCTGTGTTTGCTCCTGGCAGGCTCAGAGCAGAGTCAGTGTGGTCTCCATGGCAGCCTAATCAGGTAGAACTCGTTCCCCCTTTTCCCACATGAGGTCCCAATTATTGGAAAACAACTCTGTGCCCCCTGTGAGAAACGTGGCATCACTGAGAGTGGCAGCACAGCAGAACCCCCTGAGCACACTGGCCAGGGGGAACTCACCCTCCTTTGGCACTGTGGGACAGACTGGGATCTTAAACAGCCATCACTGCTAAAAAAAGTTTCCTCAAACAGGGATTTCTCCTTCCTGCCCCTAACTTCGTGCTCCTGGTTATCCACTAACAAGTTCTGAAGTTTAGAAAATGCTCTTCTGTTCTTCGTGCTCCACAGTCCAGATCAAGCAGGAAATGAGGATATTTGCTTTAATAAAAAACTACATTGGAGAGCTACACATTTGCTTGGGAAGCTTTTTTACAACTTCAAACCCACTATGAATTTATGGACCACAAAGGGAATCGGCAGAACTCTAATCAGTGATTAGAGCTTATGAGATTTATTGTTTTATGAACTGTATAAATCAAAAAAAGTTTACTCAATATTGCAATGAAATGGCCTTTTGGTTTTCTTCAGTAGGCAAAGGGATCTCTAAGCTAAGCTGTACCCTAAAGTGTCTCCCTGGTTACTCCTAAACTGTACCCATGGCATGTCAGACAGTGGAAAAGCATCCCAAGAAATTAAGGCAGTAACATTAACACTCCTTTTGTATCTCCATTCTTCAACAGTGAAATTCAGTAAGAAGTGCTGTTGTTCTAAATTGTTCCTTAGAGCTATAAAACATCAGCAAACAAACCAATAAAAGCATGAAAATAGGAATTTACTCGGGCCATCTACTGATCCAAAGTTTAAGCACCCAAGGAACCTTCTGTACTTGAAACCTCTGCTGGTGTCAGACTTCCACAGGTTTGTTCATGCTTTTTCTTCAAAGATTCTGCCTCTCCCCTGGAACGTCAGTGCTTTGTCAGCCCTGACTGCTCAGGAAAGCCAGCAGGGGTACCCCAGCCCTGCTCTGGGCACTGGGGGGCTTTGGGGGGCTTTGGGGGGCTTTGGGGGGCTTTGGGGAGCTTTGGGGTGGTCGTGGTGCACGTCAGCTGCAGGATGGGAACCCCTCAGGGCAAACAAAATCACTTCTTGGCTGTGGAACTGGATCTGTGCAGCCAGTTCAGCAGAAAGGAGGAATTCACAGAAGGGCTTTTAACAAAAAAGGTGGCTTTGCTGTTATTAACATGACAGGATCGTTAAAGGATCCTGGAGATCTTGGATATCCAAGGAAAAACTTGTGTTTTGGTGGGAAAAGTGAGTGTACCTGTTTCTGAAACATCTCCAGCACATACCCTTAACCAAACTGCAGTGACTGGGAGGTCAGTTTTTGAGCTGCACATACAGGAACCTGGCTGGAAAAGGGGAGATTTCCTGAGCCAGCAGCAACCACCACTGCTCCTGGAGGTGCAACAATGGACAGCCTCATCACTTACTGTCAGGGAAAAGAGGTGAACTGGTTGATGTGCCAACCTTCCTGTTCCCTTCCACTCTAAAAACATCTGTGAACTGATTTCTTTGTTTGTATTCTGTCAATTCCTTCCTCCTGTATCAATAAAAATGACACTGCTTTGGTCACTGGGTCACCTTTCTTAATCAAACAAGAACAGGCTACCTCAGTCCAAGGTAGGAAACATTGCAGGGTTGATTGGAGTGAAGCTGGGGATGATCCTGATTTGGACTGGGTGATCCTTGGGGATCCTTTCCAACTCAGCATATTCTGGGATTCTGGGCCAGAAACCAGCCAAATTCACGCTGGAAGGGGGAGGTGAATGGTGAGAACTCATATAGAGTCAAGCAGCAGGAATTCAAACACCCAATCTTGCCCTGCTTAGCAATAAATATCTTCTCATCAGCTAATCCTAAAGCTGAACATGAGCAACAGCTCTCTGTGGAACTATAGAGTTTTAGCAGAAAAGGTGATTTTATTGCCTGATGGAAATTACTTTCAACAAAGGCAGCCTGTGCTTCCAGAGGCACTTCAGACCAGCAGAATGAAAATTCAGTTCCTTTTCAGTGGTTGCTCTCTGGCAACTGAAACACAGGCAGTCAGCTGAGACTGCTTTGGACAACTCTGATTTATAATTCCTAGAAGATAAATACCCACCCTGAGTGGACTAGAAGAGTACTTTTGTAACAAGGAGGGGAATTTTCTATGAGGGAATTTCTCTTTTTTTTTTTTTTTTTTTTTTTTGGGGGGGGGGGGGTGGGGAAGAAGCTTTCTTGTCATTGAGGCTGATCTCATAGTTTTGAATTTGTAAAATAATTAAATTCACTACCTATATGTTTGGACCTATTTTCAGTAACTCTTACCTGTAAATACAGCTGGAACACAGCAGCTGATGGGTCAGGGAGGCAGTGGAAGTGCACCAGGGACAAGCAGTACAGCACGTTCTGTCCAGGCTTGGTACTGAGCCCTGCAGAGAAATCAAACTGAAAACAAACAAAAAAACCCTATATAAATCGAAAAGAAAAATTTCCAGTCAATTTTTGGGACTGAAAAATCCCATCTAGAAAAGAAGTTGCTGAAATCAGGGAGAAATATTGTGAGAGCTCATTTTATAAAGCTGTGGAAGCCTGTGGGATGTTCTGTCCCTGGAGGATTCCAGACAAAAAATGCTAAAATGAGCTAATAGGTAGGAACTCGAGTTAGTCGAATGAGCCTTTTTTTGGGGGACAGAAGGAACTGTCACCTTGAATAAAAAGGTTCTACAAAGCAGACATAATCTTGCAGAGAAAACTTGGATGAAAATCCCATTTTGCTTACTGAGAAAAGGAGCGAATTTAATTTAAATGCAGAGCACTCAGAGCAGGAGGGACACTCCCCCTCCTCATCCAGGCATTCCTACTGTTTGAAAAAACAACCTAACTCTTATGTCCTTTTTAATGACTCAGTTTTAGCTTTTATTCTGGCTTCTATGTCTGCCAAGTACAGGTAAAATGTTCAGGAGATTTTCATGGCCAGGATTCTGAATCTCCTGGGTCAGGCAATTAAGGGAGATAATCAGATGGACTGCAGTTTGGTTTCCAGTTTGTTCCAGGAAAATTATGTGTTTCCCATCAAAATTACCACTACTGTACTAAATCAACTGTTTGGATGCAGTTTGGATGGATAAAACTTCTCCTGACATCTCTTCAGGGATTCCCTTTTTCTTATGGGTGTTCATTTCCTTACAATGCTAATATTTACAAATGGATCAGAACTCTTATCGATATTTGGCACATATTTTAGGTGAACCCTGTTTTGTTTAGGTGGAATCTGGGAGAATTTAGTGCCATTTCAGAAGCATCCTCAGGAGTTATTCAGGTCCACTGTTCCTTCTAGTCTTGGAAGGACTTCCTTCCTTGCAAGGAGCATCACTGCAAGGCTGGTATTTACTCACTGTAAAAAAAAAAAAAGAATTAATTTAAAAGTATTACATTTATTTTAAATTATGAAAATTATTAATCCAAGCAGAGCTTGGATTAAACGAACAGGCGAGGAGCAACAATCTCTAGTTTAGCATGAAAAATCAAAGAAGAGAGGTTAATGGTAGGTAAAAAGCAAATTATATCTTTATCATCCCCCAGAAAAGATCTTTTCTACACAAAATGTAACCAGCTGTACCTCAGGTCCTCAGCTGAGAATGCTGATGATCTTTTCTAATGAAGTAAAACCCCCTGATCAGTGCTGTGACATTTGCTCTGGGCAGACAGGTGTTCTTTATTCCAGAGTAACAAGAGTTGCCTAAACTGCTCGAGCAGCGTGTCCTCAGGACATCAGCATTCTCCTCAAGTCATTAAGATGAATTTCCTATTTTTAGCCATCCAGAAAGCGGATTCTGCCAGAATTCCCTCGGCATTCCAGCAGCCAGGGGAGCTGAAGCTGCATTTGTTACAATCTAAACCCTGACAGCTCAGATGTCAGGCGTTTCTAGTGACACGCTGATGATTTTGGCAAGTTGTCTCGACCTCCAATACATAATTTTTACTTTCATGGAGGAAATGTGCAATGCTTACTCAGACCCAGAAATATCACCCACTGCAAAGGGGCCAAGTGAGACAAGTTTCCAGTCCAAAAGCAGCTTTAAAAATGAGCAATGAGTGATTAAATAAACGGACCAAAAATGAGAATGGAGCAACCAGTGTACAAGGAATGTAAGCACGAGGTATATTTTTTAACTTTTTTCCATCCCCAGAATGGTGCAACACCTTACAGGAGGCAAATGTTTGCTCTGGAACTGAAACACAGGTTTGTAAGCACCAAATTGAGCTTTTCAATTGTGTTGGTATTGAAAAATTTCCATTACTGATCTGCTCAGTAAACCAGTAATGATCCACTAACATCCCATTTGGGGAGCTGGAATGCACTCCCAGGTGTACACATGGAGACACATTTCCATTTTGTATGGGCCTAAAAATACATATCCAAGGCCCCATTTCACACAGGAAAACAAGTTGGCCTAGTTGAAATAAGTGGGAAGAAAATGAATTCTCAAGTGACTCTGGTGGGTAATGTCACGTAAATTGCAAAATCCAATTATTTTAATAAGTTAAATTTATGAGGCCTGTGTCCAACAGAATAACCCCTGGACAGCAGAGTGTTCAGTCACTGTCTGTAGGGCTTCAGATGAGCTCCAGTGGAGCATCTGTGTGGAACTCAGCTGGCCAGGGACAAACAGGGGACACGTGGGACAGTGGG
Organism: Empidonax traillii; assembly: GCF_003031625.1. NCBI lineage: Eukaryota > Metazoa > Chordata > Aves > Passeriformes > Tyrannidae > Empidonax > Empidonax traillii. Next base: position 38,659 of record NW_020956962.1, read on the forward strand.
GTGGACTCAGTGAAAAGGTAGGGAAGGGAACCCCAGAAATCCCGTTGGAAGGATCTGGGGAAGGGCAGTCAAGGTAATGGGGGATGTGGGAGAGCTGAAGATGAGATGAGGAGGATTTGTCTTTATAAACTGGTGCCTTTTTGGCCTCCCCTGCTGTGACTCAGCCAGTGCCCTGCAGGTCTCATGTAAAGAGCAGAAAAGTGGGAAAGGACAGAAGATGCCCTTCATTCCACAAGCACAGGGGGGAGAAGTGTGTTCAGTTAGAACTCACTTTGTTCAGCACCAAATAACCCCTTGTCCACATTCATCTCCCATTTTCTGATGTCTCATAAGGGCACACTCCAGCTGCAGCTTTTCCAAGGGCACATTCAGCTCCTCCTGTGTCATTTCTTATTTCCCCACCAATTAATGTGGATTCCTATCAATCAGCCTCCTATAGCTCACTAAAAATCTATCAACTACAGGAAACAAATTGTTAGTCAACCAACTACATCAGTGTCTTTCAGTGAGAGTGAGACTTGTTTCTCCTGAAGATCTTTTTAGATGATCTGCATTCCATTTTACTCCAGTGTTTTCTTTCAAGTACAAGGTACCTTTATTACAATCATCTTGTCTTACCCTGTGCCTGGGAAGGAAAATATTTTGCACATACCTGGTTTGAAAACAAAGAGCTCTCAATATCTATTTCAATGAAAAAAAAACACAAAATAGTCATTACGTGCATGCTAAAGCTGCAGATTCACAGCCAGTTTAGATTTCAACAAAATCTATTGTCACTGAAAAGATGCTCTAGACAACTCCCTTTTCTTGTGCAAGGCAAGCATTCCCAGACAGTGAACGAGATTAGCAGTAAAAGTGTCTGTCAGTCTGCTTTGGGGAAAGGATCTTTTCCACAGAAACTTGAACTTTGCCTTTTTCCCGAGGCCTGACAGTCTCCCTGGCAGTCCCACCTTTCACTGCTCCCCATCACCCACTTGCCTTCCTGGGGAAATTGTTCCAGGCATCCATCCAGGTAGGGCCCACGCCCCCTGATTGGGTTCCTCGTGCTATTTTCTTGCAAATGCAGCCGATTGAAACAGTTCCTGCTCTCAGCTGCATCCACATCACCCCTCCCGCTGTGCTGGCACAAGCGGTGTGCCAAATGTGCAGCACACGAGATCGTCTCAAAACGATGCAAAACCCAAATGCTGGAGCGTTTGAGATGGTCCCACTGCCTTCCAAAGGACACCTTCACTTCTGTCCACTTAACAGCTTTGGAAAGATGGAACAGTTCCCCAGACTGGGATGAGTCAGAAGCTCTGCCTGCACTGAGCGAACATCACACGTGGAATTAGAGCTCGGGAAATCTTGGATAAAAGGATTAGTAAAAAGCCCATATTTAGTAAGCAAGGCAGAAGTAGAAAGAGTAAGAACATACAAAAATAGCAAGAACAGGAATCCAGTGAAGTGAAAGAGCAAAGTCACTGAGATACCTCGCACTTTGAGGCTGGGAGGGCCCTTCATTCTGTGCCTGGCACTGGGAATCCTGGATCAGAGTTGGGATCCTGGCAGCTGCAGAGAGAACAGGGACAGTCCAGGAGCAGAGACTGAAGCCTCAACATGCATTCTGAAAACCAGCACATCCTCAAGAGGTCTAAGCCATCTTCTTGGAAAGAAAAAAAACCAACTGAAACCAGTTTGAAACACACCCTGAGACAAGTAATAATTCCACACCACTTGACAGCTATAAACGAATTGGTAAAATCCTCTGTTCAAGCCAGAGCTTTTTAGTTTGGAATTCACCTGAAGAAGCCCTGGGAAGCAGATCCTGCTATGGGGAATATTCCAAATGTCTCAGAGCAACAATATTTACATAAATATTGTGTGCAAGACACCAGAGGAGGGGCAGAATTACTCTGGTTATTGAAGCAAAGTTTTCTTATGGCCTCAACTGCCTCTGCAAGCAATTCTCTGCAAAAATTTGTACATTTAGACATTGATATGCTTGATTCTGATATGTTTACATATCATTTACATGACATTTGAATGAAAAAATAAATCAGAGTCTCTACAGTGTGTGCTTTCAAATGTTTATATACAAGTCATAGCACCACTGCTACAGGAACCAAGAGCTGGATTCACTAATGTGCTCAAATTTAGGAAAAACTCCTCAATTTCAAAGGAAAATGTCAAAGGTTTGAAGGAAAAAACCCTACATCTGTGTTTAAAGTTACCAAGTGAGGTGTGTCTCTAAAACTAGTCTGAGTAGAGCTTTTTTTTGTGATAAAAAGACCAGTCTCACAGAGGACACTGCCAGCAAACCCTTAGGAGGAAAAACTACCCTTATTCCTTCTTAGTCCTTCCCTTTCCCCTGTCCTTTGGCCAGGCTGGGATGCCACTCAGTATTCTGCTATTATGGCTTTAGGAGGTGTTCCATGAGGCTTCTGGTGAGCAATCTGAGAGTCCCAAATGGAAGGAGTTACCAACAAATAATCACAGAGCAAATTACAAGTTAGTGGATCCCTGGCATTAAATCAGATTTATCCAATTGCTTTTCTTATCAATGCTACTGTTTTTTCACAATGGGATTAACGGGAAAGAAACAATTACTGGTTAAACGTGGAGGTTCAAAACTGAGTAAATTTTAAATTGTAATCCACAAAAGCCTCAACTCACCTGTTGCATTTTATAAGTAGCAGTTTAAATTCATTATCTGGGTTTGTTATACAAACGGGAAAGGAAGAAAGAATTTAAAAATCAGTGCAAATGGGCAGATGAAAAAATTTATATTGGAGTATATTGGAAATGTTATGAGTGCCTTAATTAAAAAAAAAAAAATCCCCTCAAAATACATGCTTGTGGTGCAAGTGTGCAGTAACAGCAACAATAATTTAATCTACTCTAAAATTTCCTGATCAAAGAGGTTATCTGAACCTCTTAGACATTAGGGCAGAGAGATACTGTTTTGTTGGCCCATTAAAAAAAAAAACAAACCACAAACAAATGAAGCAAGCAAACAAATAAACAAACAAAAAACACAACACTAAAAATTTGGTTTCAATTTTAGGACAAAAACGGGGAGGATAACAAGCAAGGGCTGACAGACGTCATCATTCCCTGCCTCTACAGGATCAGAGCTCCAAAGGATGTGACAGAAGCCAGTTAAGCCACCCACAAAGTTGTGCCTCAGCTTTTGTGCCTGCTGGCTCTGAGTCCCCCCACGTAGGTGGGAGTTCCCTGTGACTCACAGGGGAGCCTGGCACCCTCCCTGACTTACCCCACCCACGGCTCCTGGCACAGGGAGCTCTCCCCTTTCCCAGGCACAGATGTGGGAGCTTTCCTGCAGCCCTGGAGCCTCCGTGGGAGTGTGGCCTCACCCAGGGAATGCTGCAGGGAATGCTGCAGGGAACGATCCAGGGAATGATCCAGGGAATGATCCAGGGAATGCTGCAGGGAATGCTCAGCTGTGCCCGTGGGAGCTCAGCACAGGCACAAACCTCCCAGACTGTTCAGACTGAGGGACTGCAGGGGATTGTCCCGCTCTGCTCT
>NW_020956962.1:42539-44797 GCF_003031625.1 Empidonax traillii
GGAGAGTGTCCAAAGGAGGGACACGGAGATGGGGAAGGGCCTGGATTTGGAGCCGTGTGAGGACACTGAGGGCACTTGGTGTGTTCAGCTGGAGCAGAGGAGACTGAGGGGAGACCTCCCTGCAGTTCCAACTGCCTGGGCAGGGGCAGAGGAGGGGCAGGACTGAGCTCTGCTCTGGGGGGAGCAGGGACAGCCCCCAGGGAATGGCTGGAGCTGTGTCAGGGCAGGCTCAGGGTGGATCTCAGGGCAAGGTTCTTCCCCCAGAGGGTGGTTGGGCACTGAACAGGCTCCCCAGGGCAGTGGGCACAGCCCCAAGGCTGCCAGAGCTGCAGGAGGGTTGGGATGATCCTCTGATGCCCAGAAAAGAGCAGATAAAAAACTGTTTAGACAGAGTTTTATGTCTAAAGCAGCAAGGTATTTATTGATTAACGGCCGGGCAGCCTGCCAGCTCATGCTGGGAAAACAGGCTCCGCGTTGGTTAGGTTACAGTGAGTTTTTTATACAGGTTTGGCAATGATTACAACATAAATTACAATATTCATAACAGGTGGAGTTAGGGGCGGAGATTGAGGCGTGGTTTCCATTTTGAGGAATATTTTGGTGGGAGGTCCTGTTTGCCTTCATCCTGGGGGTTGCTTTTTTAATCCTCATCCTCGCTTCACCTCGGTGACCTTTCGTTCTTTCTATTGTTTCTATGTTCTGATCACTGAGGCTTCAAGAAAGTCTTGGATCTGGGCCTATTTCACCTATTGAGATGTCACCTTGGGTCCTCTGGATGAGATTTATGGGCGCTGGGCCCCTTGCCCAGCGTTTATCGTGGCTCCTTCAAGGTCCGATGCTCTTCAGCACAGGACAGAATCTTCTTGTGAGAAATGCAGTTTACAAAATATGGTTTAAGGCAGATTAAAAGTGTACAGGGGGGTGTACAGGGGGGTAGGGGCCCTCATGGGCCCACAGTAAAAGTGTCCCAATTAACCCTTCCTGCTTCACTCTGGGGCACAGGGGCACATGTTCTGTAAAAGGAACACACAGTAAAAAATCCTAAATTATGACCTCCAAAGAACCACTCCTGATATCCACACACAAGAGCTTTGCAGCTCTGGCTGGGAACACACCTCAGTGGGAAGTGGCATTTTGTACTTCGAGGGTCCCTGTGCAGCCCTGGGTGGCCTCATTCCGGACACATCACTTCATCTTCAGGAGCTGTGGATGAGTAGATGGCCCTGCCAGCTCAGAGGGATGAGATGGCAGGAGCTCAGGAGCTGCAGGACTGGCACAGAGGCAGTGTGGGTATAACCATGGGCTGTGCTGGCCTCACTCAGCTCTTCATCTGCAGAGTCCTCCTTACGACACCTTGAACCAGCAGCCATTGATGGCAACGTTTGCTGTGTAAAAAAAAACATCAGTCAAATGTCTGGATGCTCCAGGTTTTGGATCAAGACATTTTTAAGTGTTATTCCAGACATAGCGCTAGACTGTATTTATTGGGTAGCAGTCTCCATTAATTTGCCAAGTACCATTACATAACAGCAATTAATTACATTATTTCTTCATTACTAGCTGAGAGCATAGCACAGTGTGCAGAAATGTGTTCCTGAAGCTCTTCTCAGTAGCTCTGGAGGGAAGATAAATGAGGACAAGCAGAGTGCCTAGATTAACAACAAATGGTAAATCCAAGCCCTTCATTGAAGCCAAATTAAACATTCAGTTGTAGGTCTTGACCTAATTTCAGCTACTCATTATTATTCTTGCACATTTTCATTAAACAGGTTTTTGAAAAGATCTGGGTCTGTCATGAGGGTAGGCCAGACACTTCCTTTAGACATATATACCTTCAGAAATTGTCTTGAAAGCTGTAGATAATTTTAGCTGGCCTCAAGAGTTGCCACTAAATTTCATGGAACTAGGATTGGATTCACTATCTAAAGGGGAAAACTCGTGTAGTTAAAAATAGTGATTTATCCATCTTTTAAATGCTACAAGCTACATCTGCTTGCAGACAGCTCCAAATGTTATTGATAGGACTCTTAGGTTTATTCTTTTAAATAAAATTACTTCCTTTGCTTCTCTCCTTTTTTGACTTTTCTTTGGTTATTCTTACATTTTAGCACACTGATGTGTCCAGAAGATGTGTTACCATAGATATTCTAGCATATATACTGTATTCTCTACTGTTTCATCAGAACTGTACTAACTTTTAAGAATTTTTAAAGAGCAGCCAACACTGTATTTAATTTGTTTCATCTTGCCTGCTTTTG
>NW_020956962.1:45001-59338 GCF_003031625.1 Empidonax traillii
ACTTTTCTTTGGTTATTCTTACATTTTAGCACACTGATGTGTCCAGAAGATGTGTTACCATAGATATTCTAGCATATATACTGTATTCTCTACTGTTTCATCAGAACTGTACTAACTTTTAAGAATTTTTAAAGAGCAGCCAACACTGTATTTAATTTGTTTCATCTTGCCTGCTTTTGCAGCCTTAAAATCTCTTGAATTTCTTTTTTTAGAGCTCTCTTGTATCTCTCTCCATCTTCCCTGTTATAGCTGATCTCACTGTGCCCAGGATTCAGTCTCCTGTATCAGAACAGACTCCTTCTCTCCTATCCCATGGATTCAAAATCAACCCTCAGCTACCCTGCCCTGTTTTTCCACTGTGTCATGGGCAGAGAGGAGATTTGCCAGATGTCTTAGACCTTTCATTATTCCCTCAAGGACTCTGCCCTGTCCTAAAATAAAACTGAGACTGGACAAGAAGGACCCAAATTCTGTGTTCAGGGACAATGAACTCTCTGGACAAATTCAGATCTTGGCAATGAATGTTCTCTTAGGGGTCAGAACGTGGCTAAAGATCTGCTCTCTGGCAGTTTTGCCAGCTGGTTACTAAAGGGGATGATAAACTGAGTCCTTCCTCTGCTCTCACGAGGCTTTTGGCCCAGGGAGGCTCCAGATGAGAGTGGATGTTCGTGAAGTCACTTAATAGCACAGTCCTAAAGGAGCCCACAACACCTGCACTGTCACTGGTCCTGCAAAGAAGTTTCAAACTGTCAAAATGTAACTTACTGTTCTGGGGGTTCTCATTATTATTTCTCCAGGTAAATTCCAAAAAGAATGAAGCACACAGGGAGAAGAGAGAGTGCATTTTTAATGCTTCCCACCAGCTGTAGCTTCTGAGGGCATCTGGCTTTTTTTACTGACCAGAGTCCATGAGAGATTTACAGATAAAGTAGTCCTAAGACTTACCCTCAGCACTGTAAACACAGCATTGACTACCATCCTTCCTGCTGTGAAAAATAATTGGTATCAGACCTTTTAAAACAGGAATTGAACTGGCTGCATATTTGGGGCACCTGCAAGGGTACAGAAAGTACTGTGGTAAATTTAAATGACCATCTCTGTGTCTCAAACTGCCATCCTTTTCAAACCTCCTACTGATTCACGACAGAGATGATTGAAATTTGTGCCTATTCTGATCAAATCCAAACCAGACCAGAAAAGGCCCATTTAGTGACCTCTGTACTGCAGCTGCTTTTTTAAAAAGCAGTTGACAAAGAGGAACTTCTATTGAGCTGTTCTGGTAGAAGAGGCAGTGACAGGACAGGCTGGAAGGCACAATAACCTGATCTTTCTCTGAGGTGGCATCTCTAGCAAAGCTTTTGGCATAGGGGCTGCCAGCAAAGAAAAACTTACCCTGATTCTTTTTCTGTCATACCAGTTATTAATCTGACACCAAATAAAATTTACCCATCTAGTCCAGTGAAAAAACAAAATATCAGTTCATAGGTATAAGCAGATTTTTAGGCACATTTCCAGTATTTTACAAGGTGTTAATTTGATTTCCAGGACAGCAAATAAATATAATCAGAACAGAGTTAGTAGTTCCAGATCCAGAACAAACAAAACCTGTAATCTCTAACTATTCCCCATGGAAAAATGTAGGATGTCTTATTTTGACATGTCAGTAGCTCAAACCAAAATCCTCTGACTTATGACAGCAATGAATGCAGAGTCCACAGTCATAAGGGCTGGAAAATCTGTCCACTGCTGGAGGGGAAAGGAGACAGTGAAATCACATCCACTCTAAAGATCCATAGAAATTAGATAAGCAAATTCTTATTTTTAGCATTTGCCCAACAGCAAAGACAAGGGAACAACACATAAACAGCTCAGGAGGGAACCAATAACCTCAGCTGATCCAGGGGACTTGGAAACAGCAAGTTCCAGAGGCAGGAAGTTCTCGTGTAACCAAGAACATGAACTCACCTAATGGAAGAAAAATTGTAAGAGGCAATCACTCAAATAGGGGAGGCAAAACACAGATTTGTGTCCCTACCTTCCCACTCCAGGGACGATCTTGCAAAATGCCAAGTGTGTTCTGCTCAAAACTGAGGGCCAGGGTAAGACTTCACTTGCCAGAATTATGAGAGTATCTTGGCATTAAATTCTCATGGAAGTCAAACGGGGTTTAGGAGGATGAACCTCTGAGGATCTAGGCCTTTGGTACCTAAAATAAAACCTGGGTTTAATTTGAAAACCGGCACGAAAAAAAGTTATTCTGAATTATTTTTAACCATCTGGACATGCCTGACATTTATAGTTTTCCCTGTTTTTCTGAGAGAGGCGTAAAGATAGAACAACTCTGTAGCACAGGGAATGTGGAAATCTGTCTTGGGCTCTTTCATTCTGACACATTTTAAGCAAAAAGAATGTATAACACACATTTCCATACCTCCTTCCTGAGCAGCTGCCTTTACCAGAAAAGACACCCCCCCCCCACCACCTTTCCTCTCAAGGAACCTCTCCAGATAAATCAGAAACCTGCTCTGCTCTGGGAGTGAGCAGGCAGAAGAGGCATCGTCTGGAAGAGGAATCAGAGCTGTGGAATGTGAATGGACTGAAGATTCTTCCTGGCTGTAGAGAATAAAACCCCTTGCAACTCAGTCTGTAAGATCCAGCTTGTCTCTACTACTTACCCCAAAACCAGCACTCAGCTCCCTGTTCGGTGTGAGCCCCTCCAGATCCCTGCTGCTCCTCTTCCAAACTATCCCACAGCACTGCACTGGGAAGTCCCCTCCTGAGAGCAAGGGTGTGAGTGCCAGGAACAGATCTCTGACTGAATGTGGCCTTGAAGCTGGAGCTCTGAACATCTGATGAAGTCCTGCCAGTGGATAATGAGCTCACAGGTTTGTGGGATTAGACTCAGCAGAGAGGAGCAGCACCTCAGGTTGTGTTCCAGCCCCTCCATCTCTGCTCTTACTGCTGGGCAGAGGTCGGGGAGCAGGGGACATTCCAAGGGAAGCAAACATTTCTTGGATCACCCTTGTGCTTATCCCATAATGCTGCACACACAGGGAAGAGACAGATCATAAGGGACCATTCCCTGTCCCACATGGAATGGAACTGCAGCTCATAATCCACAGGAGAATCCAGGATATATTTCCCAGGATATAAGGGAATGTGGCAGATCTGCTCCTAGGAGCTTATCTGGATCAAAATAGCTCAACTATGATCCACGTTTGCTCACAGTATAAACGGGGCTGAACTGTAATTCTCTCCACTGATTCCATTTTGTTTGTAAGTAAGGAAAGCAATTAAAGATGCCACCAGTGATGATTATGTTTCCATCCTCCGTGTGACTCTGTGTTCTCGTGAGCAATCCTGTGATTAAATTCATGATCCCTGGGAAGATAATCCCCTCATTTCTGTTTGCTTATTTTCTCTGAAAAATAATGTTTACATGTAACCTGACAACCGTACAATTGAGTGTGTTTAGCTTAAAGTAAAGCCACTTTTTGGAATTCATACAAATTGTACTTATTTAATTACGTTTTCTTTTCAAGGCTCAGATTTTTGTTAGGATGGGCAAAGGAGATTTTCAAAACCTTACTGCTTCGGGCTCTGTAGGACAAAAAGGAAACACTTTGTATATTTGCATTGTAAGAAATCTGAACAAGAGCAGTAAAAACATTTTCCAGGGCAGAACCTCCTGGTTCTTTCGATCACTGTGTTGTGGGACCCAGACACTGCTTGCAAAAAGAGAGCCTAAGGAAAATCTTGGTCCTTGACTTTGGAGCAGAACAACAAACGGCAGCTCTGGGAAAGACTGGAGTGTTTACCAGCTTTTGTCATCACCCTTTTTAAAAAAGATTGGGTGCAAAAGCATGGGCCTAACAAAATTAGTACCCCTGAGGAAGGGGTAAGATCTTAACCTGGAAGAGGAGAAATACAGATCAGGGAGTTTTCCCATCAGCTGGGCTTGGTGAGCTTTGTCATCCCAGGGTATTTAATGAAGCAACTAAAGCAGTTCTGCTGCTCTCAATAGTTCTCTTGCAAAGCTGTTGCATGAGGGTATCCAGTGGAAAAAGAAGAAGAAAAATGGTTCCTATTCGAAGAAAAAGTGAAGCAGATAGCAGATGGGAAACTATAAATCATACCCATTAATTAAAATTCCTGGGGAAATGCTGACATATTTTCAAACAGATTTTATAAAAGCACGTGGGAAAGCCCAAAGATTCACAGGCTCCACAGATTTATTGAGAACAAATTCTGTCAGGATGATCTCATTCCCTTCTTATCAAAGACAACTGGCCCTGGGAATGAGGAAAAAGCAGCAGGAGTCGAATGTCTGGGCTCCAGGAGAGCTTTGGCTGTGGTCTCATACAACCTACAGAGAAGGGAGGATCCTCTAGGTGGAGTTACTGCAGGATGGGTGCAGGGCTGTTTGGAAATTATGCTGAGATTGAATCTTCAGTGATCCCCAGTGAATTCCTCGTGGATTCTGCAGCATTCTGTCCCAGCCAAGGGCTGTTTCTGATCTCAGGAGTGACTTGGAAGATGGAATAGAGAGTGCCCTTATTAAATTTGCAAATGCCAGCGAGCTGAGCCTGCAAGTGCAGGGGATAAATTTGGAAAATAAATGTCTGGAAGGAAAGGCAGGTCAATAGGAGAAGTGCTACATTGGTTCCAAACAGAAACTGTCAACTGCAAGAATAAAAGATGGGGAATAAATGATAAGGGAGCGTTAATGCTGAACCTGGGAGTCTTGGTGACTCACAAGCTGGATGTGAGTCAACACTGTAAATGCAGTCACAAAAATGGAAGATGGCCTGCTGAGAGGTTGAAAGGAAAGTGTGGTCTAGAAGACTTACATGGAGTAACCTTTTATTCCACTTGGTGCCGCAGCCTCGGCTGGAATACATTTTGGGCCCCGGTTTTGGGAGCCATTCTTCAGGAAAGCTGTTCCTGAAATGGAGGAAATTCAGAGGAGAGCCACAATGAGGGGTCCTTTAAATTCTGTGCAAGAATGAACAAAATGGGACTGTCTTGCTTAAAGCACTGAAAACTGGGAAAACAGTGAAACAGTGCCCAGAGGAATGGGCCAAGAGGCAAAAGCACAAACCAGGGCAACAACCCCCCAGTGTCCAGGTTAGACAATAGAAAAGCTTTCCAGTGATCAAACTGAGACTCCACTACAGCTGACTTGGAATATTTCAGTCCCCAGCACTGGAAGTGTTTGAGGACACTGGTGAGGGAAACCTCTCTCTGTGTGTTGGAGACCTTCTTGAATTAAGCCTAAAATTATTTCTTTTGCTCTCTCTTATCAGTTAAAGATCTGCAATAAACAGTGACAAGTCTATATGTAAATGAACTATAGAATACCTTAATAAATCTCCCATTTCCACTGTAAAGTTACCCTATACATCAACAAACACTGATTTAACAGAGCAAACTCTGTATTGGTACATTTTTTTAAAGGAAACTTTAGGAAAAACCAGAAACCTGTTGATTATAAGATGGACTATTTCTGTGCTTATAAGATGTATATCCCTGTCACAGCTGATGGTCCCATAAACAGCCTGTTCATCTGGATTTTCCCACTAAATACTCGGGGAAATGTTTCAGTTGGAATGAGAGCAGTGAGGTGTCTGAGGCTGCACTTGGTGCCTGCACACAGTGGCATCCACAAAGATTCCCCTCCCAAGTATTCCACAAATACATTGGCCCCTGGAAGACACATTCTTCAGGAAAAATTCAGGCAGTGAGTCCCACCTCACTTCACTGTTGATCATTTCAGGAGAATTTATTAAAAGTCCTTCTCGCTTGAGTCTGTTTTAAAGTTACTCAGTCAGAGTACTGAGCTCCCAGTGAGTTTTGTTCTCTGTATAATACTGAAATATTGACGTTTCCAAGTGAGAGACAGTCCCAAAATCATGGGCAATTGATCAGCTGCCCCACAAACCTTTCCCTGTGTGCACCAAGACCTGTGACTCTCACTTTGGTTGAACAGCAGATGTGTGCAGAGCTAAGAGATTTGCTTTTCCTCCTGAACTGCTGCCTCTACTTTAGGATAAATACTACAAATATCACAAATATCACAAATATCACAAATATCACAAATGTCACTGCTAGTGTTATGCAAATAAACACTCCCCATACCTCCTTCCCAAAGTTTGACAGCAGAACATACAAAAGGCCAATAAATGTGATGAGAAAAACCAACATGCAAATCAAGACTGTTAAAATACACAGGATTTTGCTTTTGGCTGCTCGTGTCCATTAGAGAGTTCTGTCAGCCCACAAATTCTTTTTTCTTAACAATAAAATGAAATGTTTTTTTATGGACTAACCCTGGGTCTAAGCAGAGGCAACTGGAGGAAATGCTGGGCCACTAATCAAGGCCTTTCTTTCTAAGTAGTAGGCACACAACACTCTGAAGAGAAGAGGAGTTTCCTTGCAATCAAGGCTCTTCAAAATATAAGAAATTCACTCTGGCTTGGGCCCTGCTCCAAATATAACCTGGGTGAACCACAGTGTGAGCACAGGCAGGACTGACAGAGGACAGGGGCAATCTCTGCTGTCACCATTGCTAAAGACACTCAGCAAACACAAAAAGGGTCCATGTACCAGAAATGTGATGGAAACTTCCTAAGATGGGTATAAGAAAGTCCAAAAGAGAGGCTTGGATTAATAACCCTGCTTGGATTAATAACCCTGCTTGGATTCAGTGACCCTGCTTGGATTAATAACCCTGCTTGGATTAATTACCCTGCTCTCTTGTAGCACTGATGGGTTTTTGGTGCCCGTTCCTGCTTCAGGAGGGGAATCTTTCTTGTGGTTCCAGCCACGGCCTGACCTTCTCTGAAAACTCCTGTGCATGCTAAAATGGAAAAGCTTGTGTTCTACTTAGATATCAGCCTGGTGGCAGCCACACACTATTTTGGGAATCACACTTCCAATACTGTCCCTCAGGCCAAGATATTGGCTCCTCTCAAGGATATGGCTTAGTATGAGTTTATAAGGACTTTGGGTGTTCTACCAAGAGCTTAAAACAACTATTACAGTAAAGCTACTTGAATCAAGATGACAGGAATCCAGGAGATTAATTATTCTGTAGTGGAGAACGTTACCAGCACCTTTTTATGGTATTTGGCTGTATTTCAGCAAGGTGCTTAAGCAGCAGTTTACTGTCAGTATATACTCCAGGAGATATGTGTGTGCCTTGCTGAAGTAAAACCTGAATTACTAAGGATAAACATCTGGGTCAGATTCTCAAAAGCAGCTTTTCATTTTACTGCTTGACCAAAATGGTTTATTGCTAAGAGGCAAAGGGTAATTCTGGCTAAGAATTCCAGCATCTTTGCAGGTCTCCAACCTCCTAAAAAAATCTGCTGCTGGAAAAGAAGTTCTTCTGTGAGCCCTGGAAACAAGGAGAGAGTTGCTTTGTATCGACCCGTGTTCTTTATCTCCACAAATGCTCACCTGCAGGGTCATACTGACCCATTTCTCTCCTTGTGTGATCTGAACTGCCCTGGTCTGTGGGTTGGGCTCTGCTGAGCAGAGTGTGGCCCTCAGGCTGCACCCCTGCCCACCTCAGATTTTCTCTTCTAAACAGCCTTCAGTTTAACTGGGACTTCATTCTGAGTTAGACTTCTATATTTCTTTGGTCATTTTGGGATGAAATTATCCCATGGGTATAAAACATCTCCAGGGAAAAGGGAACAACGCTATTGCTAATAAAATGAGAGAATAAATCTCCTTTTCATAAGAAGCTGAGCTACAAAGAAGATGACTGTCAGTGCCATGAAGCATAAATCTGTGCTGTCAGAAAGTAAGAATCTGCTGTAGCAGGGAGTTCCAGGTAAATAAACAGAAAATAAGTAACCACAGGGTTTCTGTAAAGAGAAATAAAAGCTGGGCTGTGGGCAGAGAGCACAGGAAGTGGCAAGAAAAAAGTTCTCACCGTTTTAATTATGTTTGTTTATTTTTTGTTTATTTGAGATTTGATTATGGAGACTACTCTTAATGGACAAAACCTGCTGTGCTTGTAGCTTCTCTGAGTTCAGGGGAGTTCTCCCAGGACTTCAGCTGACTCCTCCTTATCTCAGAAGGCAGAAAATCAGGGAGAGGATCAATAGACTCCTTTCCTTCTCTGGTTGAGAATATCCAGTGATTGAAGTCACTGTCCTCAAAGAGAGCATTTTTACACTCTTGTCTAAGAAATTCCAGAGGCAGTGACCTCCACAGGGTAAGATGTTTGTGCTTCTGCAGATTTTCCAGAGGCACTGACGAAAGATGGAAGGGAAAAAGGTTCAATGTGTGCCATGGGAAGGGCTGGTGAAGATTTTCTGTATCTGGATCCTGTTCTCCTTTTACTTTTTTAACCTCTCCTGGATATTGGTGGAAAACAAATTCAGAGTCCCCAGAAAACCTGTGGTTGGATGTGAAAACTGACTCCAGCAAGTCTCAAACAAGGAAGAGCCTCGTCTGCTACTTTTATGGAACTCATCAAAAATGATTCCTACAAGTAGCATTTGTGTCCTGCCAGGTACTTTATTTTCATAAATTCAAATGGATTTTGCTGTTATTTCTTCTCCAGATGAATCTTTCTAATCACTTTCCAAAAGCAAAAAGAAGAAAAGTTTCTGGGACCAGAGCCCCCATCTGACTTCTTTTAATGCATCTTTTAATTGCATCTTTTAATGCAAATGGCAGAAAATGACTAGAATTAGTATGAAAAGGATAATAAGAAGTTCCAGTAACATGATTTGCTTGAGGGTGTATTTTATGCTAACTTTATGTCCACACAAATTGGGATAACACAACGTCACCAGGATTTTCTGATTCCTCCCAGTTGCAACCAAGTGTGGGGAAACTTATTTTTGGAGGGTGCAGGTATCTTGTAACACCATTCCAAGGTGCCAGTGTAGCCCAGCTCAGCTCTGAGAAGTTTTGCAGGAAAGGTCTGGTGTTCCCACTCGAGCTGGCCGTGTGCCCACGGGCACCCGACACGAGGGGCAGTGGGACAAGGTCTGTGCTCGCTGCCAGGAAACTCAAGAGGCCCATTAAAATAGAAACAGTTGAGACAAGTGGTGCAGCCACACAGCATTTTCCTGGCAGGGAAGGAAAGGAAAGGAAAGGAACGGGGTGCACTGGAGCTGTGACAGAAATGTCAGGCTCACGAGGATTCCCCTCACTGTGGTGATCCCACTGGAACTCCCCAGATCACCATGAAATGTTCCCTTGAGTAAAGGTTTAGCTACCAATATCCCTCCTTCAGCGAGGGTGAAAGAAACCCCAAATTACCTTCTTCTGCCCTTTCCTTACTTTCAAAATCCAGTCATTTCAGCGACACCCTCAGAAAGCCGGGATATGGGAATGAGTTTCTGTTTGTCCACCTCCCCATCAGCCTCCAATTCGATTTATACTTCAGCAATGTTTAAGAGTAGGTCTTGTGATACACTGGAGTTTTGGAGAAAATAGAAAGGCTATTTTTTTTCATTTTATATACGAATACTCTGCAATTATTTGATGACCTGAGGAGCATTCAGAGAAGTGAATGAGAAGAGGGAATTGTCTTTCACAGACAGAGTGAGAAAAAAGACACAAAATAGAGTTGTATTTCAGAGATTTCCATAGTAACAGCAAAAGCAAGTCATTCCTAAGGATTCAGAAAGATGCAAAAGAACAAACAAGCCATCAACCAGACAGAAATCTGGGCTCAGACACTGATTCTTGCATTGCTGTTGCCTCCTCTCCCTGTTCCTGCCACCAGGTCTGGCAAGACTGGAATGAGAAGCCTGGAGAGGGGTGGACTCCTCCTTGCTGGGAGCTGCACCTGCCCTTAGGCACTGGTGGCTGTGGGGTCTCCACAGGGCTGTGGAAGCTCTGACCCCTCTCCTGTCAGTCAGTGGCTGTGAATGGGACACAGAAATTGGGTGAAAGTAGAATTGCCCAGTTCTTATGTCCTCATTACTCTGTGAGTTCACAGAATCCCAGAATGTGCTGAGTTGGAGGGTACCCTCAAGGACCATCCAGTCCAATCCCTGGCCCTGCACAGACACCCCAACAATCCCACCCTGTGCCCCAGAGGATCATCCCAACCCTCCTGCAGCTCTGGCAGCCTTGGGGCTGTGCCCACTGCCCTGGGGAGCCTGTTCAGTGCCAACCACCCTCTGGGGGAAGAACCTTTTGCAAAGGCTCAGCAGTTCCAGTGACAGCCTGGGAGCAGCAGGGACTCCCCAGAGCCCAGAACTCAGGACATGCCAGAGCTGGGCTAAGTGTGAATGCACTTCACACACAGACACTCAGGCGCTGATCATCAGCAGAATGCCCTTTGCTTGGATCACTGACATTTCCATGTGCATGATTCAGAACATAGTATGGAATAATTTAGGTTAGGAGGGATGCCAGAAGGTACCAAATCCTGGTTCAGAGTAGGGATGACTCGAAAGCTAAGGTCATGTTTCTGCAACAACTTGTTTTCTAGAAATTCCAGAGCAAGTTGGACATGTCTGTTGATAGTGGAAAGATCTGCAGGATTGGAAAGGCCACATGTGCGTGGCTCCCAAATCTGTCTCAGTCCAGTCTTTATCCCCATTGCAAAAGTTAGATCCAGTGGCAATGCATTAGCTTTGTAATCGGTCATTTGTCACTAGTTACACCTGGGAGACCAGCATTGTTTGCTCTTTGGCATTGACATAAATCTGTTTGAAGAAACGTGTAAAATAATTTGTTTTGCTGCAGCCCCACACTGGGGATATCCCAAACTGGAGGCACAAACAGCTGAGGGAAAGGACTGGAACAGTTACTCAGGACAAGGGAAACCTCCTTCCTCCCCCTCTCCCTTGGGGCTGAAAAGTCACCTTGCAGACTGCAGAGTTTCTGGGACTGACAGCTTGGCAGCCCCCACAAGAACAGCCTGACTTTGGAGGAGCTGTGGCCAGCTCAGAGTTCCTTCAACCAGTCACGCTTCCCTTCCACTGAGTGCAGCTGCTATTTATAGCACATCCCAGATTATGCAAGGATTCCCAGAACACTGCAGACTCCAGCTGAAAATTATAGCTGCACAGCCTGGAGTGTATCAAACAATATTTTTAAAATCCCACTGTTAGCAGAAGGAACATCTTGCAGTTATAGATACAGAAGTGCATATATATATGTATATATATATGGCAAGATTCTCTATAGCAATGAAGAGAAGTTATAGTTAATTTTAATTTTTTTGGACAAATAATTTTGATCATTTATATCTTTTTAAAAAACCCAAACACTAGTTGCATTATAAAAAGCCACCATAAAACATCCATTTGATTGAAAAGTGAGATTTTTCTGACGTTTGAGAATGCATTCATTTCAGAAAATATGGGAGAATGGGAATAATTTGGACAAGAATATCTGAATTCCAATATTTTAATGTCAATGTGCTTTTAAAGTTCTGACAAGTACAGTATCTTGCTATCCAGCCAGCTGTGGGATAGGAACTTCCAGTGGAAGTTTGTTTTGCTTTGCAAATATTATAAATTTCTCAAACTTTCACGTTGAAAATCCCAAATAGTAAAGCTGGGACTTAAACTATTTCAGTGACATTTACTAACTTAATAATCCACAAGAAAATCAACTTGTCAGGAGAGACCCACACAGAAAAAAAAAGTAAAATACCTATTTCACTCAACATACCTGTTTTCAGTGCAAATACACTGTAAACACCTGCATCTATCTCCTTTCCCTAAACTTTTATGTCATGTAAACTTAAAACACCCACGGGATTTGCAATAGGTCAACTGGCAGAGTTCATTCTGAATTTTCAAATGGCTTTGTTGCTCCTGGGGTGTGAGGCAGGAATTTCTGAACATCAGACTGGATAACGGCCATTGGGAAAATATGGCTGAGTTTTGTGGGGAACAGAAAAGATTATAATTCTCTTGCAAAGTTTATTATCACTGAGTCAACACAGGTTTTCACTGAAAGGTCAAAAACAGACGCAGCTTTGGGTCAAGTCGGTTCGAAAATAGAAACAACAACGCCCATTTTCACACAGAGCATTCTGTCAAACTTCACAATCCTCACTAATTTATAAAGTGGATGTATTGATGGGATGTCCCAGTTTGTTTTAGACAGCAGATTCCCTCTGAACTCTGGTTTGCTGGCTAGGTAATCAATCCAAATTTCAATCTTATTTTTTTATTTGACTACACAATTGCCAGGCCCTCTTACGAAGTGGCTTTTGTGGTCTAACAATAAAATACAGCCCCAGAAAGTCTGCAAAGTCATCTTTAACAATAGGCTAAATTAGCAGTACACCTGGGCTTAAGTGTAAAATTTCATGAAGTGTGTTAATTTGTTACAAAGCAGAGTTTTATACAACTAGAACTTCAAACCCCACCTTTTGTGCTTGTTTTAGAAGGTGGGAGGGAGCAGCTTCCCAACAAACCCTCAGTTAGCACAGCACTCAGTTAGCACCTGTACCCACAGATCAGACTCTGCGGTGCTTCAGTCCACTGGAAATATAAAATAAATGGCAAGAGGGGAGAGAAGAAAAAGGGGTGTCTCTACACCCCAACACAATGTGGGAGGGTTTCTTTGTGGTGTTTTTGTTTAGTGACATCACCTACACTCCCATTTCAACCCCTGACGTGCTGTTTTTCAATCAGCAAACCGCGGAAAGAGGGTGATGTGAACTCCTCACTGTCCATCCAATTATCCCTCAATAATGGGCTGAGCTGCAAATCAAACCTTCCTGTGCAACTTCAGACTCAAAAGGAGCCGGATTAGTCAGGTTTAATCACCCAGGAGTCATTATTGAGCCCTTTCTTCTCGTCCCCTTTCCTTTTTGAATCAGACCATTTTGAATCTCACCCGTCATTTCTCTCCCATCCTCCTGGAGATACTGGAATAATTCACCCAAGGTGTGAAGTGCCCCATTTTTAGTTATCCCTGACAAAGTTAGCAACGTTACTATTCTTGCTGGGCACGGTGTGTAAGATAGACTCCCACACCAGCAGAGCATTTAGGAAGGTCACAAGGATGCCTAGTCCTTATCAAACACATTCCCTGGAAACTTGGCAGGGGTTTCATTGACAAGAATTCAGGGGCAAATTCACGGTCTTGGTTTCACACTTATTTAAATTTTCCAGTGTTTGTGCAGAAAGAGATTTGCATTACCAACCTCTAACAGAAAATTTGTGGTCAGTAGTATTCAAAGTCTCATTTTCTTTGATGGAATTCATTTTGAATTCATTTATTTTGCTAATTTTTTAGTTGCTTCGCATTTGCACGAGAAGGAGGTTTCATTGACACCACTAGGATTTATTTTAGTCTATTTAATAATTTCATAAGGAAGAAAACTGATTTTTTGACATGATTTTAAAGATGATGACATCAATGCAAACACAGAGTGATACATGCAAGGTCTGGATGCAAATATTTTCAGTGTTTAAAGAGGATTGTATGTAAACCAGAAGCAATAGAGGGGTGGCTCCAAGTGAAAACAGAACCCTGCAGACAGAAAGGACTTGGTCAGAACTCAGGGGGAAAGAGAAAAATCCCCCCCCAGACTTTGTTTCTTGTCATTTTTCTGCCATTTCCCTCAGTCTCTGTGCTCAGTTAAGTGTCTGTGCATGGCTGGCATGATGCCAGAAAGAGTGAGGTGGAACTTGAGCACGACCAAGCACTGCAGATGATTGCAGAGCTCCCTCTGTGTCATCACAGCAGGCTCTTCAAACCCTGCTGCCAAACCAGAGCAAGCTCTGTGTCCTGCAGTAAATAACTCATCACAGGGCACCCAGTGCAAAAAGATGTGATGTGCTGGCTTGTGAGGAAAGCCTCATTTTAGGAAGAGTCTTTTCTAAGAAAACTTATTCAAAGGAAAAAAAAAGAAGAACAGGAACAGGGTTAGTTACTGCCATCAGCAAAAGCTGAATACAGTACAGTAAATGAATCTTGGGCTCACATCAGTCTGAGAATGCAAGAATGGGAGTAAAATCAAGTTGTGAATCTCAGCAAATATTACATTCACCTGTATATCCTGAAAGCAGAATATTTCCACCTAACATGCAACACGAAATATTTGCTGGGACATCACCAGTTGAGTTCTGCCAACTCAGCTTCCTCAGCCTCAGGGAGAAATTTGAAATTGGAGCTGGATGATTTATGAGTTTCAATCAATAAAAACAAGACTAAGGCCTAGATACTGCCTGGTACTGTGTAATAAAGGCCTGAGGGTCAGCAGGAGTCCTTCCCAGGCAGGCAGGAGCACACAGGTCCCAGCAGGGACAGTGCCCAGGAGAACCCCTGGCTGGGCTGACCCCATTCCCTGCTCCCCAGGGTTGTGACTCTTCCCCAGCACACTGGGGAGCA
>NW_020956962.1:60319-63235 GCF_003031625.1 Empidonax traillii
TGGGGGGAGCAGGGACAGCCCCCAGGGAATGGCTGGAGCTGTGTCAGGGCAGGCTCAGGGGGGATCTCAGGGAAAGGTTCTTCCCCCAGAGGGTGGTTGGCACTGAACAGGCTCCCCAGGGCAGTGGGCACAGCCCCAAGGCTGCCAGAGCTGCAGGAGGGTTGGGATGATCCTCTGGGGCACAGGGGGGGACTCTTGGGGATGGGGCTGTGCAGGGCCAGGGGTTGGACTGGATGATCCTTGTGTATCCCTTCCAACTCAGCACGTTCTGTGATCCTTTGAAAATAAATTGTCCCAGCCCATATGTCAGAATAATTTCTTCTACCCAAGGATGCTCTTTGTCACAAGTTGGCAGTCCTGCACAGGACAGCCATGCTCAGGGAACTTGCTTTCACTTCCTGCTTCTGTGACCTTGAACAAGTAGATGCCTTGTCTGTGCCTCAGTTTGCTGCCTGAAAAATATCTGCAGAGGTTCTCGAGGATAAGATTGCAAAGTCCTCCAATACGACGGCACCGAGGACCAGAAAAGTGGAGAAACTTTTTTTTGGAAGCACAGCTTTCTACTTCAACTATCAAAAAAAAAAAAAAAATAAAACCAAACCAGCTGTACCAGAGTTCAAGTATGAGGGTCAAAAAAGGCTGTGATAAGAGAGAACCTTCAAAACTCTGCTCCTGGATGATGAACATGTCCTGTGACACTCACACAACCTGCTGGCTGACACAGGGCACGTCCTGCCCTCCTGGCCTGCAGAAGGGGCACCTCGTGGAGGGCTCAGGGCTGCTCTGGGAAATGCAGATCTGGGAAGGCCTCACCACGTTCATAATCTTCACCACAATATTCCCCATCTGTGCTCCCAGCCAGGGCTCTCAGGCAGTCACTCCCTGCTCTCTGTGCCGGTCCCAGCGCTCCCTGTGCAGCTCCCGGCTCAGGAGCTGTCTGCCTTGATCCTGAGTGCTTGTGTCAACGCTCCTGCCCAAAATAACCCTCCTGCTGAATGACATGGATGCTCCACAGGCGTGCAGGCATCTTTTTATAGCAGCCCTTTGACTGCAGATACCGAATGTGAGCTATTTTTGGCACAGAGGCTCGGAGGAACCTTCCTGCTCTTCAGCTTCCGTGACTACCTGTGCACACAGCTCAGGTGCTGTCAGAGCACTGCTGGCTCTCCTGGGAGATAGGGAAGATATTTATCCCTCTGGATGTTTGTGTTCACTGGAGGAACAGCTGACCTAGGAGGTGGACACTGTACCACCACACGAGCTTTCCCAAATTGTTGCTGGGGTACTGAGGACTTGTCACTTCAAGAAGTCCTCAGATGTCTGATGGTTTGATACTTATTGTGACTGAAAAGAACAATTTTGAGCTGAGTTAACGAGAAGTGAAATGTAACCATGGGATGGATGACTTTGATGTCAGAGCCTGTCGTGGTTTTGCTCTGGGTCAATTTTGCCTTCCACCCCCCACACAATTACTACTAGCTGAGAGAAGGTATTTGCAGACAAAAGAGAGACAGGATTTGGGGGAAAATAGTATAAACATTTATTACTAGTAAAACAAAAATTACTAATAAGTTAAAAACTAAAGAACTATATTTATAACAATTTCTATTCAAGGTAAAGTGCAATATATATATATATATAAATACTTCTTCCCTTTTTATACCAGTCCAAGGAGAAGAAGTAGTCTCATTCTGTATCTTTGGAGTTCCAGTTTTCTTCTTCTAGTAGCAGATCCGCAGCAGCAGCAGCACTTTCATTGCAGTTGGAATTTCTTCTCTCTCTTTCTCGTTCTGTGTTGGCTTCCAGGGCTGGGCTTACCCCCCTCCTGGGCTGAGACTGAAGGCTGGGGGTTACCCAGGTCCCGAAGGGTCTTCCTTCCATAGGCTTGCAAGGGGACACTTGCTTACTATGGATCTTCTTCCACAGGGTTACAAGAGATAATCGTTTAAGAGTCCACCCCTGTTTCCCTATGGAGGTCCCTCCCCATGGGAGAACAGTCCTTGATAGACTTCTCGGCATGGGTCTAGCACGGATCCCACACACACACGGGTTCCAGCATCTCACATGGGCCGTCTCGCTCCAGCATGAGATTTCTCAGAGTCACAAAATCTTCAACAGCAGTATGGATCCACACACGCACGGATCTCGGTATCTCACCTGAGTCATCACTGCTCCAGCACAGGTTTCCCTCAGGGTTACAAATCTCCACCAGGACTCTGCCTCACTTCAGTCCTTTTCATGAAGTTTCAATTCTCTTTGGTACATCCACAGACTCTTCTATCAGCTGCATAGGGGGTCTCCTTACTCCAACAAGCTTTTACAAGTAGCAGGAATTACTTTTCAGTCTTTTCCCTGCTGAGGAGAAAGAGCAGAAAGGCAGGGGGAAACAAGCCTCCCCCCTTTCGCACTTTACTTTTCTTGCTGCAGTTTCAGCTGGCGCTTCGACCTTGGAAGCTCCGTTATCTTTCGGCTGGAATTCTTCCACAGCAGTTTCTGTCCAAGCAGTCCATCTTTTAAACTTTTTTTTCTTCACTCTCTTACAAGAGAGAAGGGAAAACTTCAGTGCTGCACCTGCTCCCCCCACCCCGGCCCAAGCCGGGGGAGGAGGGAGTCTGGCCCTGTTCGGGCCCGGTACTCCTCTCCCCTACATGGCTGCTGCTACCAATTCCAACTGCGCCAACAACCTTCTCTTCCGTTTTCTTGAAGATGTAATTAGCAAAGGCGTTTCTGGACTTTTGATTGGTCTTTTTGTCCGGAAATTACCTGGACAAAACCATTCTCAGCCCCAAGGATGGGCTGATGGGCAAAACCACGACAGAGCCACAGAGTATTCTGGGTTGGAAGGGGCCCACGAAGAATTTCCTCATTTAATGGCCAACAGAGGATATTTGTGTATGTATTTTAACATGAGAATGT
>NW_020956962.1:63256-66125 GCF_003031625.1 Empidonax traillii
AGGGTGGATCTCAGGGAAAGGTTCTTCCCCCAGAGGGTGGTTGGCACTGAACAGGCTCCCCAGGGCAGTGGGCACAGCCCCAAGGCTGCCAGAGCTGCAGGAGGGTTTGGATGATCCTCTGGGGCACAGGGGGTGACTCTTGGGGATGGGGCTGTGCAGGGCTGAGGGTTGGACTGGATGATCCTTGTGTATCCCTTCCAACTCAGCACGTTCTGTGATCCTTTGAAAATAAATTGTCCCAGCCCATATGTCAGAATAATTTCTTCTACCCAAGGATGCTCTTTGTCACAAGTTGGCAGTCCTGCACAGGACAGCCATGCTCAGGGAACTTGCTTTCACTTCCTGCTTCTGTGACCTTGAACAAGTAGATGCCTTGTCTGTGCCTCAGTTTGCTGCCTGAAAAATATCTGCAGAGGTTCTCGAGGATAAGATTGCAAAGTCCTCCAATACGACGGCACCGAGGACCAGAAAAGTGGAGAAACTTTTTTTGGAAGCACAGCTTTCTACTTCAACTATCAAAAAAAAAAACCAAAAAACAAAACAAAAAAAACCCCAAACCAGCTGTACCAGAGTTCAAGTATGAGGGTCAAAAAAGGTTGTGATAAGAGAGAACCTTCAAAACTCTGCTCCTGGATGATGAACATGTCCTGTGACACTCACACAACCTGCTGGCTGACACAGGGCACGTCCTGCCCTCCTGGCCTGCAGAAGGGGCACCTCGTGGAGAGCTCAGGGCTGCTCTGGGAAATGCAGATCTGGGAAGGCCTCACCACGTTCATAATCTTCACCACAATATTCCCCATCTGTGCTCCCAGCCAGGGCTCTCAGGCAGTCACTCCCTGCTCTCTGTGCCGGTCTCAGCGCTCCCTGTGCAGCTCCCGGCTCAGGAGCTGTCTGCCTTGATCCTGAGTGCTTGTGTCAACGCTCCTGCCCAAAATAACCCTCCTGCTGAATGACATGGATGCTCCACAGGCGTGCAGGCATCTTTTTATAGCAGCCCTTTGACTGCAGATACCGAATGTGAGCTATTTTTGGCACAGAGGCTCGGAGGAACCTTCCTGCTCTTCAGCTTCCGTGACTACCTGTGCACACAGCTCAGGTGCTGTCAGAGCACTGCTGGCTCTCCTGGGAGATAGGGAAGATATTTATCCCTCTGGATGTTTGTGTTCACTGGAGGAACAGCTGACCTAGAAGGTGGACACTGTACCACCACACGAGCTTTCCCAAATTGTTGCTGGGGTACTGAGGACTTGTCACTTCAAGAAGTCCTCAGATGTCTGATGGTTTGATACTTATTGTGACTGAAAAGAACAATTTTGAGCTGAGTTAACGAGAAGTGAAATGTAACCATGGGATGGATGACTTTGATGTCAGAGCCTGTTGTGGTTTTGCTCTGGGTCAATTTTGCCTTCCACCCCCCACACAATTACTACTAGCTGAGAGAAGGTATTTGCAGACAAAAGAGAGACAGGATTTGGGGGAAAATAGTATAAACATTTATTACTAGTAAAACAAAAATTACTAATAAGTTAAAAACTAAACAACTATATTTATAACAATTTCTATTCAAGGTAAAGTGCAATATATATATATATAGAAATACTTCTTCCCTTTTTATACCAGTCCAAGGAGAAGAAGTAGTCTCATTCTGTATCTTTGGAGTTCCAGTTTTCTTCTTCTAGTAGCAGATCCGCAGCAGCAGCACACTTTTATTGCAGTTGGAACTTCTTCTCTCTCTCTCTCGTTCTGTGTTGGCTTCCAGGGCTGGGCTTACCCCCCTCCTGGGCTAAGACCGAAGGCTGGGGGTTACCCAAGTCCCGAAGGGTCTTCCTTCCATAGGCTTGCAAGGGGACACTTGCTTACTATGGATCTTCTTCCACAGGGTTACAGGGGATAATGGTTTAAGAGTTCACCCCTGTTTCCCTATGGAGGTCCCTCCCCATGGGAGAACAGTCCTTGATAGACTTCTCGGCATGGGTCTAGTACGAATCCACACACACACGGATTCCAGCATCTCACATGGGCCATCTCGCTCCGGCATGAGATTTCTCAGGGTCACAAAATCTTCAACAGCAGTATAGATCCACACACACGGATCTCAGTATCTCACCTGAGTCATCACTGCTCCAGCACAGGTTTCCCTCAGGGTCACAAATCTCCACCAGGACTCTGCTTCACTTCAGTCCTTTTCATAAAGTTTCAATTCTCTTTGGTACATCCACAGACTCTTCTATTAGCTGCATAGGGGGTCTCCTTACTCCAACAAGCTTTTACAAGTAGCAGGGATTACTTTTCAGTCTTTTCCCTGCTGAGGAGAAAGAGCAGAAAGGGAGGGGGAAACAAGCCTCCCCCCTTTCGCACTTTACTTTTCTTGCTGCAGTTTCAGCTGCCAGCTTCGACCTTGGAAGCTCCGTTATCTTTCGGCTGGAATTCTTCCACAGCGGTTTCTGTCCAAGCAGTCCATCTTTTAAACTTTTTTTTCTTCACTCCCTTACAAGAGAGAAGGGAAAACTTCAGTGCTGCACCTGCTCCCCCGCCCCGGCCCAAGCCGGGGGAGGAGGGAGTCTGGCCCTGTTCGGGCCCGCTACTCCTCTCCCCTACATGGCTGCTGCTACTAATTCCAACTGCGCCAACAACCTTCTCTTCCGTTTTCTTGAAGATGTAATTAGCAAAGGCGTTACTGGACTTTTGATTGGTCTTTTTGTCCGGAAATTACCTGGACAAAACCATTCTCAGCCCCAAGGATGGGCTGATGGGCAAAACCACGACAGAGCCACAGAGTATTCTGGGTTGGAAGGGGCCCACGAAGAATTTCCTCATTTAATGGCCAACAGAGGATATTTGTGTATGTATTTTAACATGAGAATGT
>NW_020956962.1:66819-87042 GCF_003031625.1 Empidonax traillii
GATTGGTCTTTTTGTCCGGAAATTACCTGGACAAAACCATTCTCAGCCCCAAGGATGGGCTGATGGGCAAAACCACGACAGAGCCACAGAGTATTCTGGGTTGGAAGGGGCCCACGAAGAATTTCCTCATTTAATGGCCAACAGAGGATATTTGTGTATGTATTTTAACATGAGAATGTGGCACTAAAGGCAGATGCCAAATTCACCCTTCTGGCAGATAGAAGTTCACTATTTATTCATAGTGCAGATCAAAGATGTTCCTTATCCAAACATTTATTTTTAAACCAGAACTTGCCTCTAGTCCAACTCCTCCAGTCCTGAACAGCACCAGAATCTCCTGTGTAGGCAGAGCTCTTGCTGAGTTACCTCCCATCAGTTCAGTACATCTGGGGAACAGAACAGTAACACTTTGGCAGCACCACCTGCTTTAGTCGTTGCTATCACCATTCTGGGGGATTATATTTCTGATATTTACTATCACAGTCAGAGCCAAATCTCAAGGAAATGTGTATTGCTGCTAAATGTTCTGTGGCTTGAGAAGTGCTTGCCAGATTAGACCTAGTTTTCCAAAGTTCACACAGAGAATCTGGCATGGAATTTAATTTTCCCCTCCTTGGAAATCCCAATATCGCTGGTAAGGCTTTTCAAATAAAGATTATAATTTTCATGACAGCTGACTAAATAATAGTCCAAACTAGCAAATCCACTTTTACCTAGGGAATCATAATGCCTGCAGACAGAAACAAGCAGATGCTCTGGAAGGACAACTTCAAAGGAGATGAGAGGCTGTGTAAGGTGCCACATCTGGAATTTGGGTGTCCCAAGTCTCTCTGCTGCAGATGGATATGTGAGAGGCAGGTGAGGGAATGGGGATTGTTCAGCCTGGAGGAGAGAATGGGAATTTCAGTGTTGTCTTCTGCCTCCTAAAGGCGGGGCTCAGAGAGAAAGAGCAAACTGTTCTCAAAGGGACGGCACAGGGGCACAAAGACCTGTGGTCACAGGTTACAGCACGGAAAAGGCTTAAGAAAAGCAGTTTTTAGAACACCAAAACAATCTCTCTAACACGTGTGGTTAAGAAAAGTAACAGATTAAGTGAGCCCTTTGAAGATCTCCAAGGATGGAGGCCGTGGGTTCAGACCCCCATCACCCTGGGGAGTTAAGGAGTTTAGGATTGAAAGCTGTTGAATGCCCAGCTTGATGACTTCCAACAAATACTTGAAATTGAGGCAGGAATTATTAGTTTTGGAGGTGTCATTTCAGTGCTGTGAGAATGAAGAGTTGCTTTCCCCTTGCCCTCAGACCCAGCAGCTCTTTTCTGGTTCCTGGAGGGGTTTGCTGTTCCTCAGCACCTGCAGTTCCCAAAGTCCTTGTACCTGATACCACACACAGAACACTGGACATTATTCAGGACAGACAGAGAGCGGGAAGGTAAAGAAATGCAGTGTAAACAAATCCACGGCTCACCATCAGAAAAACTGGGACGGGTCCCCAGCTCCCAATTAAAACCTTTTATTCATTGAAGTTTCTTGCTCATGTTACCTTTCAGTATGACTTTACAGCCAATCCAGGCAACAAATGTACAAGCTGGGGGAAAAAAAAATCAGTGTTATGGACACTTTACCAATATTAGAAATAATTTTCAAAGTTAATTTCACAAGAAGTCGATGAATAAGGTCTTGTTTCTTTTGTAAATAAATATGGTCCTAAATACCAGTGCATTAAGGCTGCTTAAGGCTCAAAGTAGGACAATTCCAACTTGTCCTATTTAACAGGGTGTACTCAAGGTATTTTTCAAGACCACTGAATGAAATTCGTTTCACAATTACTTTGAAAGGATTGAAAGTCTGACCAGATTAGATTCAAAGCCCGGGCAGCAATTGCCAGTGCTGAACACAAAGCTTCATGTACCTCCCCATTTCAGCTGTTCACTGAGGTTAAAATCCACTGGTCATTCAGTAAAAACTCGGTCCTTGAGCCTTTCTCCCCTAGGGCATGCTAATGAATTTATTCATGGCTGTTAACCCAGCTAGGAAATCGTTCTCTCTCTCTGGACAGAATCTCCCTCTCCTTTAGCATTTGATCATTTCAGATGCTGGGAGAGAGGTTATAACCTCCACTAGAAAGCTTTTCATGTAAACACAAAAATGACACAAGAAAACAAAAGGACTGAAAGGTTACCATGCTTTTTGGTTAAGGGAAGTGGGAAAAAATTGGTCTGGCTCCAGGGAACAGCCAAGAGAAGACCATGGATCTTGTTGTGCTGTATCTGCCAGAACTGCTTTATTTGGGGAAACAACAGGGTGAACTAAAATTCATAGAGAGTCATAAATTACACTGTCAAACAGAGCACAGGCATCACAAAAATATCCTGTAATACAGTGAGCTGCTTTGGGGAGGAGAAAGTTCCCTTCCTTTACCTCAGAAATTCGGCAGTGACTTTTAATTCTGACATTTGTCACAGAACACACTAAAATACTGCTAAGAACCAAAGCTTAAGAGAGATGCAGCCATTATCAGAGAGGAGCTGCATTGTCACACACCAGCTTTCTCTGATTTTTAGTAATGTTACAAAATCTGAAAGTTAGAAAATTGAAATGGAAGAAACCTGTTTTGGGAACTTTTCTAGGGCAGGGTGTCTTTGCTGAGGAGACATCAGGCTTGTCTACAGTATGACCAGCAAGTCAGGGCAGGGAAATACCACAAATTATCTAATATCTGGTTCAGACCACTGCTTATCTTACCACTGCCTGCTCAGCTTACACACTCCCTTCAAGGGGTGATGGTTAGAACTGGTTGGTACATCATAAATACCCAAGCACAGCACACTTGTGTGACCCCCGTGGAACCAGAATTTATCCAGACTGGTGCCTGAACAACAGGTCAAACCCTCCATCCTTTTCTTTTTCTGCTGGCTTGGTTGCCTGTTTCTATCTGGAAACACTATTTATATATCTTATTTGTGATTACATTACTCAGAGCAATGAGCAATGAGCATTCGTGGAGCAAGGCGCACAACCTCCAGCTGACAGCAGATTGGCAAGCAGAGGGAAACAATTCGGAATTCTCTTCATTTCAGCACGAAATAATGCCAAAATAGAAGGTGAATACCATTATGCAAGCTACAGACAACTCATAATGAATGTCTGAAACACCCCTCTAATTTAGCCTTTAAAGGGCAAGGATCAAAACAGCTATCAATTAAAGATCAAAAAGCAGTGCCAGACTGTTGTTTTTGCATTTCAGTGTTACCAGTTTATTTCTAAGAGTTTTGAAAAAACCTGGTGTCAGATGCGAGCACCATTGTTTGAGCAGATCCCATGTAGATGGTGAGATCTTCAGGGAGGCTTTTCTAGTCCCCAGTTTGATGTGCTGGGGAAAGGAAGGCTCTGCTGAAGTGCACACCCAGCACTGAGACAAACGCTGCCCAGCCCCAGCATTTAAACCTGCTGGAGGCAGACACTGGTGTCAGTACCATGTGGAAGTGAAAGGCACCTTGTGCTCACTGGGTAATTTACAATTATTTACAATTACTGTGTAATTCCCCATTACACCTGGAAATGGGGACTGAAAGAGGCTGATCCACAGCAGTGCTGGGGCTGGAGGTTCCAGCAGGTCTCAGCAGAGGGGAGGGCAGTGTAGGCTGGCAAATTTCTGAACACACATGATAAGGATTTGAGTCACAGGAAAGGACATAGTTTAAAGCATTTCCATAGTTAGAACTATAAATGCCCAAAGAATCTGCACTAAAAAGCAGATACACTGGAAATACATTTTTGGTCCAAGGCTGAGGCTCCTTCCTTGTTCTCCCTTGCTGGAAATCAAGAGCAGTCCTGTAGGTGAAGCCCTGTCTACTCACAGCACAGGGTGCAAAACCTGAACAATTTACCTCTCCTTGAAGACAAGCATCTCTGAACACCTGAACACAGTTCCTCTGCTCCCTGAGCTGCAGATTCAACAGCAGATTTACTGCCCCTTTCCTGAGAGAGCCGGGAGGTGGGAGGCAAAGGAACCTGCTTGTTTCCTGAAGCAAAAATCTGGAAAGATCCCTTTGATTAACACAGAGAGTTTGGACATTTAGACATTCTCCCCACTATTAACGCAGGTCCTGCTTGCATTTAGTTCAGCTCTTCCATTTCCACCATGTACTTGGGAACAAAATTGTAAAGACACTTATGAGGAGCACCTTTTGCCCAAGTGGAAGTGTAAGAAAGAATCACTCCTGCTCCTGGTTGAGATGAAGGCTGCCAGCCTAGGAAATGCAGAACTGACACAGAAAGTTGCCCAAAATAGAGGAATGATTTCATTTAGATTGCAGTGAAATGAGAAAACCCAGTTTGCTTTCATATGCAGTCACACCACTAAAATAGAATTGTTCTAGTTCTCGTTAGATCCTTCACTTGAGCACTCTGGGCAAATTTTGAAAGGTAATTACCTTTGAACAGCTACTGCTTCTGCTCTTTCTCTGTCCCAGTGTCCTGGCTCCAGCCTGACTCTGTTCTTGCAGTGGGGACACACTGAATCTGCTTCTGGAACTTGTTTTTCACCACCTGAGCAAACAAAATGCTGGTGAGTTTTCATTCCTCCAGTCCCAACACTGCTGTCCCTGGTGGATCAGTCTCTAATTCCCCATTTCCAGGTGTTCAAGGAATTGGAATGCTTGTTCTTTAGGAGGCAAGTGATGGCTGTGGTTATTCATAAATGTGCCTTTGCTGTTGCTGCAGAGCTGGAAAATTTTGCTGTGCATAAAATAACTCTGGAACCAGAATCCCATTTGGACATAACCCATAAACCAGTTATCAGCCACCCTAAAGGTTGGCGTGATAAGTGCTATTTCATATTTTATGCTTTAGATGCTATTTGATGCTTTCAGAACTCTTTGGGAAGCCTGGTTAATAGTTTCAGCAGAGCACTGACGCGCTATTACTTTTATACGAAAGAGGAGATAATTTTAGAATATCCATAAAAATACACAAAACACTTCAGTCTTCAAGGCAGTCTAAGCGTTTTTCAAAAATATGGGAAAATGTTACTGTGAAATTAGCTTCAAAAATAGACTGGAGTAGCCACAGAGTTTATTCAAGTCTCCCTTGCTCTCAGAGGGATGGATGCCCTTCTGTGAAATGGCTCAGAGACTTGAGTAGAATTTCAGACATTTCTGGTAGCAAAGTATTTGTTTCTTCTCTTCAAAAGGTGAAGTCGGTGCAAACACGGGTAAGAGGAAATTCCCACTGGAGTGGAAGCTTTCATTCCACTCAGCCTGGGTCTGATACCACCCAGTCATTTCCAGCAGCAATTTTGAAAACCTATGCAAGAAAAACTATAAGAAAATTGCTGCCTGACAGATTGTCTGACGTGGACAGAACTTTACCTGATACTTTGCCATGCAAAGAGTCCCCTCCACACTTCCAGAACACGACAGTGCTGAGCCACTGATCCAGGACAGGAAAATCTCAAGTGAGGTGGATGCACAGCCATCAGCAAAAGAGTGTCAGAAATGGGGTCATCACTGCCCTTCCCAGAGGGACACAGTGAGCTCAGCCAGAGCCACAGCTGATACCCCTCAGGTATCAAAACACAGGTGGCTCTTGGTGCCACACAAAGTCCACCTGATGGCACCTGAGTGCAGTGTGAGCATTTGTGTCCCTGGCTGAGATCTTGTCCTCGTTCCTCTGGCAATCCCAAAGCACCCAGAGCTGGGGCAGAACAAGCAGTTCTTTGCCATCTGTGTATTAACACAAATTCATCTACACCCAGTTGTGCTTTTACCTCAAAACATGCCTTGGGAACTGGAAACAACTTCCATTTGTTCCTTTGCCCTTTTCAATGAGGAATGATCCAAAAATCAACCCCTTTCCAATCCAGTTCTGGCACTAGAATCAAGTTTCTTCCCAAGATGAAACAACTGTGGCCTTCAGGACTGACTGTGCTGTCATGATTCCATCTCAATTGGGCTGCTCCAGCCTCAGACAGTGAAATTTTTAAAATTAATACCTTGGGTTTATCTAAGCTGCTCCTGAATAAGCCATTTAAAAAGTGCAGATGGAAATTCTGAGCTGCCTTTACACAGAAAATTGAGGGTTTCATCCCTTCCCTGAGGGGGAAAAAATAATGGCAATTTATTTCCCTGTAATATTTTGTTGATTACCTCCAAACATTTCAGTTTTTACCCTGTGAAAATCCTGTGAAATGCGTGACTCTGAACGTTTCAGTTTAGTTAAACCAGCAGAAGATTATTGTACTTCTCATTTTTAAATGAAAATCAGAGTTCTATATACTACTGAAAAGGCTGGGAGTGCTTTAAAACTTTTTTTTTTTTTTTTAAAGCAAAACCTTTTCATAAATTAAAAATTACCACATTATATCACTTCAGATAGAGATTGCCCTAATGCTGTAACTTGGCAGGTTATGAGTTTTACAGACAAGTGATAAATCTCCCAAATAGACATCAATAATAGAAATAATTGCACAGTCTTCATAAAGCAATCTGAACAATTACACTGCAATAGAAAAGCCTATTTCCCCTCTAACCAGCGATGAATCAGATGCCCATTAATGAATAAAGCTGGTGAATCATCATCTTTAAAAGATTTAAGGCTCTGAAACGTAACAGCTCCATCAAACTGGCTCCTGACTTGTCTGGGAGGTGGGGAAGGACCAGCTGGGGTTAAACTGGGCTGGGTTTGAAAGGGGCAGCTCCAGGGATCACATCTCCCTGTGGCACACTGGGAATGTCCCCTGCTCTCCCCTGGGCCACAAAACTTCAGAGCTCTGAACCAGGCGCAGGGGCTCCTGCAGCACAGCAATCGCGAGCAGCCGCTGATTCCATCGGCAACAATTCCCTCATCCATCAGCAGCCAATTAATGTGCCCTGAGTCAGATGGGAACATCCTATATTGCCTGCTGGTGACTAATGAGCCAGGGCAGCACTGATAAATGGAGCTAATTAGGGAAGTAATGGGCATCGGCAACTTTGATGAGAGGCAGCCGTTCTCAACATATAAATATATACACATATATATTTATATATAAATATAAATATAAAACAGTATAGGTGCATAACAGTCTATATATTTTAAGGATGTGTATTTAGGCCACTAAAATAAGAAGGCAAGATACACCATGAAGGCTTTCATGTTCAATAACCCACATTTATTTGTCTTACTGACGTTTTGCCCTTTAGGATTATTTTACTTTCTTTCCTCACTCATTTTGCTGAGATTTGTCCTCATGTATCTGGTGGGCAATACATTATTTTTAACCTCCTGCTTTCATAAGCACTGTATCTGATGTAAATCAACACATCCTTTGCAAGAGGGAGCAGAGACCAAGGGCAGAAGACAAACGTGCAAGGAATACTCCAGCAATTTTGAGGAGAGCACAGCAAATTTATTTTCCAGCTCAGTGCATGATGTTCTATCCCTTTGTTTTCCTTAATCACTCCTGGCTTACACCGCCTCTAATGTGATTAAGATCACTAATTGAATCTGAAATTAAAATAGATTTTTAGAAGTCACTTTGAGCTCCCAGCTTGGGTCCCCCATCCCCAGCGAGTCAGCTGTGCAGGCAGGATTTTGCTACAGACTCTGAGCTCCACAAACACCACAAAATCTGCTCAGACAGACTTCAGGCTCGCTTGGTTTTGAGAGGATGGTGGGTTTTTCATGCAGGTTGGGGTTATTTCCTTTCAGTTTTTGGAGAAGGGACAGAAAATTGTAACGTGGCACAATTCAAAGGAGGATGCAGCGAGCCTCAGTTTTCCCCCTTCTGGCTTCTGAATACACCAGTTACTTTTTTAATAACTCTAACTTTGCCACGAAATGCTTAGTCAAACATATCTACACAGCTACATCAGAAATTTCCTGTTTTAGGGAAGTGAAAGATGGATTTCTAAAATAAGTGTCAAAAAAAATACAGGAGGAAAGACAGACATCCCTTTGAAGTTGTGTGTGTTAACAATAGAAACGACAAGCACAAGAAAAAAGGTAGGTGGGGTTGATGCATTCAGTCTTCTGAGATAAAACAGAATAAGAATATGACTTCTCAATTTCCTTTTTTTTTTTTTTTAAACGGCTGTTCTTGCTCACTGGAAAATAAAAAGGTTTTTTTTAGGATTATCTACCAGTTATACAGAACCCCTTCCAGAGATTTCAGGTAGTATCAGTAATTTCAGGTACTTCTCATGCCCATCACGTTTGTGTGAGTGAATCTACAAAAACTAAATCCAACAATTACCCTGATAAACCAACAGACACGTGGAAAAGTTGGGAAAATTAACCCCTGTCTCGCCATCATCCCTGCTTCTGCCCTTGATGCACTACTGTGAGCACAGCAAAGTCTTCTTGATCTCCCAGACACAAATGTTAGGTGTTTCATTTTAAAAAAAGTTTTTTGTAGCTTAAAGTACCTATTTTAATAGCCCTCTCCAAAGATCGAATTCTTGGTACAAGTGGATTAATTCTGGAGTTCTGGATGTGAACAAGAAAAAGACCTGAGATGTCAAAGACATTTCATTATTCCAGCCTGGGGAAGAGGGAGCAGAACTTCCACGAGGCCGGTCTGTGCCATGAGGCTGAGGCTGAGCTGAGGGCTGTGCAGGGGCAGGATCCTGTCAGGGCTTTTACTGTCACAGCTTTTATTGCCTAAAACATGGTCTGACCTCAGCAAACTGCTTTCCCTTTCTACCCTTTATTCCTTTTTTGCTTTCCTGCATTTACAATATATGTACTTTCTTGGATGTTGTGTGTGAGGAAAGGCTGGGAGCGTTGGGATTGTTCAGCCTGGAGAGGAGAAGCTTTGGGGTGACTTCACTGTGACCTTCCAGTACTGAAGGGAGCCCAAAGAAAGATGGAGAGAGAGTATTGATGAGGGATGGAGTGACAGGACAGGGGGAATGTCTCAAATCCTTCCCTGTAAGGATGGGCAGGCCCTGGCACAGGTTGCCCAGAGAAGCTGTGGCTGCCCCATCCTTGGAGGTGTCCCAGGCCAGGTTGGAGGGGGCTTGGAGCAACCTGGGCTGGTGGAAGGTGTCCCTGCCTGTGGCAGGGGGTGGAACTAAATGAGCTGTAAAGTCCCCTCCAACCCAGACTATTCCCTTAAACAGCAAATGCAGATATTCCAGAGGAATGCTCTCCACTCCTCCTCAGTCCCTTCCTGGGTCTCAGGACCGCAGGGAGTTCACCCTGCACTGTGTGCTTTGCTCCTCCGTGAGGAGAGAGAAGTCAAGACATCAGCTGGGGTATGATTTCATCACAATGACCTGAGTTAGTTTGGCACTGCCCTAGGTTTGACAAGAG
This sequence comes from Empidonax traillii, assembly GCF_003031625.1. NCBI lineage: Eukaryota > Metazoa > Chordata > Aves > Passeriformes > Tyrannidae > Empidonax > Empidonax traillii. Next base: position 76,113 of record NW_020956962.1, read on the forward strand.
ATGCTGGCATTTTTTTTCCTGGTGTCTTTTTTCCCGTTCCCCCCACCCATCTGTGTGTTTGGGGCTGAGGCCAGGGGGGCAGGGGGAGGTCCCTTGGGGACCAGGTGCCACGGGAGCCTTTTGTTCAGGGGAGTTTTTGGGGGTTTGGTCCATGGGAGGGGAAGGGAAGAATGAGAGTTTAGAGGATTCACATGTTTTCCATTAGTAATCCTACTTGAGACAGTGAAATAGTCACACATCCATAAATTCACTTCACCACTTCAGCACCAGGTGTTGATAGAGGAGACATATCTGCCTCTTACGTATGAGGAAGGCTGGCAGAGGTTAAGAAAACTTCAAATTTATGCAGGCCTCACCTGAAGATAGCTCAGAACAGCAGGAGACCCCAGGAGTCATTTGTTTAGCTCACTGTATGCACTTCATTTCTTTTCCCTAATATTAACTACCCCCATCTTTTCTCCTTTCTCTCCCTCCAGTACATGCTGCCTTGGTTCTCTTTTTCCAGATGGTTTCTATCACCCTTCACAGTAACACAAAAATTGCCCATGTGTTGTTTAAAGGTTTAGGACCAATTAGGGAAGTCTTTGCTTTCATTTCATCAGCTCAAAATTTCTGTGTATCTGATCACACTGTTCCAGCTGAGATCTTAATGAGTTAGAATTTCTCATTTTGGTGGCTCCTAAATTCTATTTATAGAGCCTTTTCCAACAATGAATTCATCTGTTCAGAAAACAAGGTCTGACTGTGCTCAAAAATAACTTATAATGAGCCATGTCAGCAAACAGGAGATAAAGGTAGTGCTGAAAGAGGGAAATGAATACTTCAAGCTCATTTATGATTTATGAGCTCAGGGTTGAAATGGAAGTGGCACATAATAATGAACAATGGAAATACCTCTTGTTTGGAGAGTGCACACGAATAGAACTTGGGGCTTGAATAGTTTATTAATAGGTTATCGATCCAACCTATTTCTGTACAAACAAACAAACAAAAAAAAAAGAGCAAAGTTCAAAAACTGGTCAGCAATAACCAAAAATATCCTCCCACAGCCAAAATACTCCTATACAGCCATGAAAATATGGATTTGTAACTCTCAGAGTCCCAGGGATCCCACATCCAAACCCAAACTGTTCAGGATGGGCCCTCCAGGGGGTCACACTTCCACTCCTTCCCAGTTTTCCAAGGAGAGCTCAATCAGCTCTGACCAAGTCCAGGATTTCATGGCAGTGAAATTGCTTTGGGTCTCAAGGGAGAGCACAGCAGTGCATTTTCTACTCCAGGGAACCCAAAATCCTGTGATGTTTTTTTAGAGGTGGATATTTACTTGGTTTCTACTCTGCTGGTGGGACAACCCCACTGAGCAGTGCCTGAGAACTGACTGCAGGTGCAGCACCAGCATCATTAACACGTTTTGTTTGAATTCAACACCACCTCGAAACTCTTCAAGCAGCCAAAACTTCACCTAGTCAGCTTCCTGCAACAATTGGCAGTTTTTGCAAAACATATTTGCAGAACACAGCTTGAGGAGAGCTGTTTGATTGCAGCTATTTGCAGGTTTTTAATGAAGTGGTACCACCTGGGCACTTTGAAATAAGAACATAAAATAAGAGCAGGTTCACCTGTTGCTACATTTACTGGTTTGAGTTCTTCCTCTTGCTCTAATTAACATCAGAACTTGCTAACTTCTTCAAAAATGGGTTAAAAAGTAATACACAATTCTGACACTAAGCTGAAGAGAAAGGATCAGTTACACACGTAACTGGAAAGTTTTTGAACTCTCTCAGCAACAGAAGTTTCCTGGGAGACTGTTTTCATCAGCAGGATGAATAAAAGATGAGTTGGCAGGTGAATCAGGTAGAAATATTTATTACTAGGACGACACTAGAATGCCTCTAAAAGCCTGTCTGGGGGGAAAAAAAAAAAAAAACAAACCAAACCACCAAAAATGCCATTTGAAAATTAACTTGCACTCCAGAACAGGAAATGAAGATAACCAAGTACACTGACTTTTATATGGGGTGGTTGGAAAACCACATGGAAATTGGAATCAAAATGGAATTGAATGGAAGCCAAAATGGAACTGAAGGCCCTTTTTCCTTTATATAACGTGGCCACAGAAGGGCAGCAATGTCACACTGTTCCTGTGGCTTTTACAGAGGGTTCTACACTTCCTTCCCTGTAAATTCACCAGAGAAACTCAGACTATCAACCACTGCCATCTCTTCTACTGCAGCCCAAAACTTCAGAGACACGGGGCTCACTATAAACAAAGCCATAATAAAATAAATCAGTAATGTTGCCAGCAGTGTTAGGATTTCACTGTTTACTGCTCTCATAGTTTACAGAATGACAGCAATCATAAACTGAGCTCTGCAGATGACAGCTCTGGGGAGGGAGGTTCCCCTGGGGATTCAGGGAGGATATCACAGCAAAGCAAACCCCTGGCAAACAGCAAGGGCAGCATCAGAATTAGTTTTATTTGTTTTACTTGTGCCTGCAAACAGTGAGAGAAAACTATTCAGGTTTGTTTAAAATAGGGTGATGCAACAAGAGCCCCAACGCTGAGGATTTTAATCACAGCCTAGTTCCTCTGCCAATCCAGCCAAATGACCAGATTTCACTTTTAACAGTGAGAGCACAGGAAAGTTCTGATTGGCAAATGCATCAGATGAGTTTGAGCTCAGAACCTGAGCCGAGGCCACGTGTGGAGCGAGTCCATGAGCAGCTCTGTCACCCACCCACCACAGCTCTGCCCTGCCCCAGATTGGTGCTGTTTGCTGTGCTTTACCACCCTGCTGGAGCAGCAGGTTTCCTGTGGGACTGTGGGATCACTCACAGTTGCACCTGCCTGAAAGCACCTCCTGTCACACTCGAGAATTCCCTCACCTGCTGGGTGTGGAACAAAATCACACCCCCCTTCCCAGATTGCTCTGAAGATGCAATGTGGCCCCTTTTTCTTGAAGCACTTGCCCAGAACAATCAGTAGAAAATGAAACACCGTGGAATAATGGGAAGAAGAAGTGGGGGGGAGGGGGGAAAAGCAACAGCAAGAATATGTAAGAGATGTAAGTTTTGATAAACTGCAGTGCAGCCAACTATGTCCAGAAAAAAAGAGACCTGCAGATTAATGAAAGGGGGAAAAAAGGGGGGAGGGAGGAGGTGAACCAGAAAACCTCTACCACTAAACAAAACGAAGACTGATTTAAATCCTTGTCTTAATAAAGAATGCCATCTGACAACAAGGTTGAAGCAAGATCCCTGTGAACAGCAGACCCACAGTTCATCTCCACCTGCTCCCAGCAGCATTCCAGCGTCATTCCCAGGCTGGAAGTTTGTCCAAATGAGAATATTTGAAGCCAAGCCATAGGGTGGCCATGGGGCAGCTGTGGCACCTGCAGCCTGAGCTGCACAACAACAGCAGGAGCCACACACCCAGGTTATGGCTGAGCAAAGATCTCCTCAGCTTGGGAAGCATCTCTTCTTCTTGTGCAAGTGCAAGCTCCTCAGAAAACTCAGGGAGGCGCCTCCTGGTTCACTTGCATGTCCTTGTACCTGGCAGTGCCAGGACAAGGAGAGTGTTTTCCACAAAGCTTAACCACCTGGGCTAGTTGGGCCACTGAAACTTGCTTTTGAAAAAGAATTAAAGTTAATCACACTCTTGCTGCGATTGCCCAGTTCATAAGCTGGAAGCGCTAATAAATGACAGGATTTTTAAGATGTGTGAAGGTGATTGGTGGTGGGTTTTCTCCATTTTTCATAACTTACGAACATGGGCACCGGAGTGAGGAGAGGCCGCTCATAGCATAGCAACCCTTTTGCAAAACTCAGGTGACATCATCTGGCCAAGGCCGGTCCTGCAGGTACCAGTTCAATCCGGTAACTCGCTGAAGTGGAAATTCCGTTTGTTAAGAAAAGCACCACAGAGCTGTGCAGAATGAAGGAGGGATGTAAGAGCCGCCTCAAAGCAGCAAAGTCCGCGTCAGAGAAAAGAGCACATGAAAGGCTCCCCTGTGGGAGCTCAGAGCCCGCAGCTGAGAGCAGGGAATGGTTTCAGGAACTGCGGGCAGGAAGGACTGTCTCCATGGGAGGAACTATCTCCATGGGAGGAACTATTTCCACAGGAAGAACTATTTCCATGGGAGAAACTATCTCCAGAGGCAGCACCTTTGGGCTGATTTGAGAGAAGTACAGAGTGAGCCTGAACTGACCAACCCACTCTAGAACCAGTTTCTGTAAGATCGGCTCCAAGATTCCATCAGGGAGGCAGGAGCAGCGTGTTTTGTGACCCACTCACCTGCCGCCTGCAGTCCCAGTACCCTTTCCAGCATGGCACAGTGACATTGCCCCTTCTGCCTTGCCTCCAGCTCCAAGAGAGATTTAGAACCATACTGTGAGGAGAGCACACCCCACCAGTGTGAGCAACACTGTGACACCTGACAAACCACAGCTCTGCCTTCAGCTCTCATGGCAGCTACAGCTCTGAACAGAGAACCTCTGCCCAACTTCAGCAATACCAAAAAACTCCTCCTCGAAGTTTAGACAAGTATCTTCTTTTGGAAGAAAAAAACCAACGTCTGTCCCAAATAATTTTCTTCTCTCTTTATTCCTCCCTCCCCTAAACCAGATACATACTTGGAATAACTTGGAAATAAAGTTAAGCCTCAAAGACTAAGTATGTGAATACTGGCCTTGCTATTGGTCTATCGTAATTTAAGGATTTAATGTTTGTACAGATGTTGTATTTGCAGGGGGGTTCTGCACTGTTTCAATACAATGACAACTTTTTGGATGTTACAGTGATGCTTTAGCTGCTGATGAACACATATGTACATGTGAGCCTATCCAAATTATCTGTCTGTAATTGTCAGCTGAACCAAAGCACAGTTTGGATGTTTTGTGAGCTCAGGCCCCTTTGCTAATTTGGTGGAAGCTCAGAGTATCAAGATGTCCTTATTTTCATGGAGTAACAATTATTTCCGTTGTGGGAAACCCCCAGAGCTACAAACACTCCAAGCAAACTCACACCTACTCAAACTATTTACTGCTATCCCAGCTGGAGCATTTGTGCTCTCTGACCTGGAATCTGCAGCATCTTTTCCTAAGAACATTCAGCAGAAAGAACTCCACATTCCAACGCAGCAAACAAAACATTGTCTTCCTTCCATCTATTTAATAAAGATTAAAGTGTGAAATTACTAGCAGTGATCCCCCTCACTAATTGCAAAGAAGTTAAAAAAGGCCCCCCTCAAATTCCAACTATGTTATGGAGGACTGAGTATTTAAATATATACTTAAATATATACAAGCACCATAATTTAGGTTTTCTGGAGAAAAAAGTGACAAAGTTGTATTTCAACTCAAGGTTTAAGTTTTAGGGAAGAAAATGCAATGCTGTAATCATCCTACAGTGGAAAAGGATTAATATTAAACTAGTTAAAGGCTGGTTCAGATTTTTTTTGTTTGGTTGGTTTTTTTAAAAAATTATGGATTTACCTGCATACTCCCAGTTTAGGGCTCCCCTCTCCCTGCAGACACACCAGACCCCTCGAGGGTGACACAGGGCCTGACCTTCACTGTTTGCCTTTCTGAAGCAGATGAATCCTCAATCTGCAAAGCCCCAGCCTGGAGGATGAGGGCAGGGCACACTTCAAAGCAAGTTGGAGCCCAGCACCAAGAATTTCAGCCCCCTCTGTGACATCCTGCACACCTCTGAAGTCTGGAGTTCCTTATCACAGAGGTGCCAGGGGCAGATTGCCTGAGGAAACCCTGCTGGGTTGATATCAAGGGCAACAGACCCGCTCATTTAATCTGCTTCCATCAGCTGAGCTGCTGGATGTGCTTCAATATGTACTGGATGAAAAAAAAAACTAACAGTAAATTCGTTTTCCAGAACAGAGGTTTTTTAAGGATGCATTCAGGGACTGCAGCTGTAGAATTACAGTCAATCCTGAATAGTCAAAAGCACAAACATTTTTTAAACAATTTAACCTTCCTTCTAATCCCATCTTCAAAACAGATTTAAAAGCCTGAAAAAAGCAGTAATGATTTTTATGTGGAAGTATACAAAAAAACCCAAATCCACAAGGGCTACCAGTTTAAGCCCCAAGGCCCCACCTACCTAAGATCTTGAGAAAAATCTAAGTACTTTTTCATCTGCTAAACTGTGGAAGGATAGAGCTTTTGTTTTAAGGGAACTTCAGGGAAAAGAGAAAAGCAATATTTTTATCTGCTGTGCTGCACCCTCACGAGTTCTTATTCAGCAGCAACAACAGCAAACAGTCCTGTATCCCCAGGATGCACTTTCTTGTGGGGAACAGTTACTGCCGTGAGTAAACAAGGCAGAGCAGACACCAGAGAGCACCATCTGCAAAAGCTCCTCTGCAAGCTCGGATGGCACTCCAGAGAGCACAGCATGAAAGGAAACACACACACACGTATGCTCAGAGAGCAGGACACACATTCACCAGAGAGAATAACCCTGGACCTGTAAGGAAAAGCTGATGTCCAAAATCAAGAATTAAAGATTAAACATCTTTTGGTGGAATATCAGCACTGTTATTTCCTCTAAGAAGTTAAATCTGAAGAGAAAGGTGCTCTCTCCTTTGGTGTATTTACATTTAGATGAATTTTTGAAGTTCTGGATCTGACAAACTCCATTTAAATTTCAGTTGGTGGATTTGAGGAAGGGCACTCTATAGATCAATACTCAATAAAGGGTATATATTTTAAGCAAAACACTTAAATGCCTAAGTCTAGTACTGTTCAAATCTAAACAGGGAATTGTGAAGACCCTCATATGTGTTTGAGCTGAAAGATGGAACACAAATTCACACAAAGTTAAGAGAATGCGCACTCACACTTCAAAATCATTGCAGAAGAAAATACAATTTTTTCCTAGCTTAAGGAAGAGAACTAAGAGAACAGAGTCACAATCCCAGGGCTCTTTGAACAGCCTTCCTCTTGTTGTTTCACAAGTCGGAGGCAATCGGTTAAAATATCGGACACATCACAGAAGGTTTTGGTAGTTAATTTATTTAATTCAGTTACAGTGCTTCAATAGGATGCTGCTTGTTGGCCACAAGAGCAGAGCCTTTCTGCCACTCCATGCAGCTACACCTCTTATCCAGCTCCGCTAAACTGCAGCAGGCTCAGTGGAATTGGTCTCCTTTGTTCATTTATTTTACCAGAGGCTCTCATGGAATCAGAACTGGGTCAGCAATCTTTAGTTCAGTTACATCTCAGCAAAGTTTTATGAAAACATTTTCCTTCAGAGTACACAGACCTGGAAACCAGGGAACTTTCACCAAAGTTGTTTTCAAAAGTAGTAAGTAACAAAAAATCTAGAAACCTGCAGATTATAGCGCCGGTAACAGCTCGACTGCGAGAGAACAGGAATGGTTCCAGTACCAAAGTTTGCCCGTGGTGTCGGAGAGCAGCAGTGCAAGGTCACTCCCTGCTCCTGTAGTGACTCTCGATGGTGTCTGAGTTGAAGTAGACCACGGTGACGGTGATGTCGTCGCGGTACATCCTGGCCAGGTCCTCGGGCAGGGTGAGCATGGCCGCCAGTTTCTCGGGGTCCACCTCGCCGTACTCGTTGCTGCCGATGGCGTGTCTGATCAGGTGGGTGGCGATGTTCCTGTCCAGGGAGGCCAGGCCCCTGCTCTTCCTCTGCAGCAGCAGGTTGTGCATATAACCCAAATTAACTGGCTTCTTAAAAGTCAGTTGTGGTTTCTGCACATTCAGCTCTGTGAGGTGTCCAGCAACGAGTTTGACAACCTTCTCATTGCTCAGCATCTCCCACAGCCCATCTGAAGCAATAACTAGAAACTTATCCTTGCTCCTCAGTTTGTGGTACGTGACTTCAGGCTCTGCAGTTAAATAAGGGGGTGTGTGGTAGTTTGGAGGAACATACTGATAAATGTTCAAAGCCTCGACATCACAGCTGTTCTCAAGAACACTGTGCTGCAGTTCTTTACTCCATTTTAATTGCACATCTCCAAAGGCTCTGGAGGGCATGAGGATGCCCAGTAATCTGTCATTCACAAAGAGGGTTTTTTCCTCAGATCTAGGATGTTCTCTCTTCAATCTTCTGATTTCAAATTCATCACAGGCATTGTGGTCTCGGGTTAGAGGGAGAGTAGACCACGTTCCATCTTCTTCGTGAACCCCTAAAACCGCTCTGCAATCACCGGTATTCGCAACATGTAGGTGCACACCGTCAACGTGAGCCACACAGGCTGTTGCACCAGAAAAGGCTACTTGGAGGGCGATATTTCTCATCAATTCATTTTCCTGAGGAGCCTGAACTTCCAGGGATATGTCCGAGTCTAACCTTTTGAACGCACACACCATGGCTTCTTCCAAACTAAAGCCCGGCTCGGTGTCCAGGTCCAGCAGGTGCTGCCAGTACACCCGCAGGTTTTCGAAGTAGCGGGAGGTGATCTCTCGGTACTCCACGTCGTTGGGGTGCCTGTGGCGCTGCAGGATGGGCCGCACCGGCTGCATGGACTCCACGGCCAGCTCGATCTCCTCCAGGCTGCGGCGGGGCATGAGGGACACTGCGATGTAGTGCAGGAGCCTCTCGCTCACGGCCTGCGCGCAGGCAGAGCCCGCGTGGCCGTCGAACACCCCGAAGAGCATCCCGTCCGTCTGCAGGCAGGTGGCCGCGCTGCGCCGGTCCTCCATCGGGCTGTTGGACGCCAGCTGGTTGCTCTCGAAGCGCAGCACCGAACTGGCGCCTTTGCCGCTCGGATCCAGCGTTTTATGGGACAATTCACCCGCTCGGAGGATGTCGTTGATCTGCGATGGAGACAGCTGGAAAGAGAAGTGTTCCTCCTCGGTGGAAGTGTGTCGGAATGCTCTCTGTAAGGGGAGAGCGCTGTCCACGCTGCAGCCCCCAGCAGGGAGGAGGGGTGTTCTGGAGACAACGAGCCTCCATTTTATCTTGTTCCTGTTTGGGATACAGATGGAGTACCAGCGTCCTTTCCCTTGGCAAACGATGCTGTTCCTTGCTGAGCTTAAGATCAAGGATGAGACAGTTCTTGACATCATAAGTCACTCCACAAATAGAGCACCTGCCTCCAGTAACACAGAACGTCCTTACAGCCTGGAATACAAGTGTAGGAAAGGAATAAAGTTTAGAAGCTTCACAAGAAACTTTCTATATTGCAATACAAAAGCACATCCAGACCTCTCAGAAACAGTCAGAACTTTATTCCAAAAGAGATCTCTATAAAGGCAGCTTAAAAGTGACATAATTTCCATCACTTAAGGGTATGACTGCCCCTCTCCAGTTAACTCACCAGAAAAGATAATTTTTACTTTCCAGGATTTTCCTCCTCGTGGCAAGGCTCAGAAGAACTGGCAGCATTACAAGAAATGTTATGGGAAAGTGCACAGTGAAAAGCCTCATCTAACATGACACAGAGCAAACAGATCCAACGAGCTGGAAAATGGGAACTTAACTGACAATTAATGCACCACTTTCAAAAAAGCCTGCTAGAGTACAACTCTATTAATAGACTGTAAGCGTCAAACCCAAGAGAAGATCAGGACTTAAACCCTATGGAGAGACTGAAGGATGTGGCCAGTTAATGATTTATATGAACTACCATGATCCTCACGACTAGAACAGACCAGTCCACCTTTCCAATTCTGTTACAGCTTATAAGGTCAGCTGTTCTTCTTTTTTTACCCTCAAGGTCTTACCCAACCTTCAGCAGGCAGGATCTTTAACTCAGCTGAAGGCAGATTCCACAGCAGGCTCATCAATGCATTTATCATGGCACTGTGCACTTTGATGCAGTGAAAGTTATAAAACAGTTACATTGACAACTTTTACAGTGCAGAATTTGGCTTGTTCACGTGGGTGCAGTTGGAACCAGCAGCTGTGAGGAGCTCTGCTGCCAACAGCACTGAAACCAAGGGCACTTGAACAGCTGAAGTTGTGCTGTTGCCAGGGGGAGGTCCATGCATTGTCTCCTACTTTCAATAAGGTATTCAGGCTGTGGGGTAGTGCTAAGTACAACCAGATGCTTACTCACAACAGAATTTTGCCCCATGGATTTCAAAAATTCACTGTATGGTAGCACTGCAAGTACAATTACTGCCAAAGGATCCCACCAGCAGCCAGACAGAACAATAGTTTTCTGTGAGCTCTCAGTGACTTTCAGGTGGCTCTGTAGCCCCAAGTGCTCTGGGTGTCAAAACAAAGACCCTACATGCAGCATTGTTTTTTTAGCAGAGCACCTCGCAAGGAATAACGAGAAACCAGCCAGATCAGACACATGAAAACCTTTTCAAGAAATCAGCAGGAGCTAAAATTGAATTTGAGCTATTCTGAACAGAAGGCCTACTGATACAAGGTAAGGACTACTGAAATCCCATTTGGAAAACCAAAACAAATGTCACAAAACATTTCTGAAGTGTGCTGCCCATGCTTAACACAGAAAAGAGCGGACAACCATTCCCGCAGACACCATTGCTATAATTCTGGGGACCCTCTGAAGACAGGCAAAGGCACAAATGTTACTGCTGATGTCAGGAGAGCAGATGGAAAAGGCAGTATTAGTTCCCTGCTGAGGCTCTGCCTGCAGTCTCCTGGGCCACTGGCACCTCCAACACAACCTATGCCTTTTGTTGTACTGCAGAGAGCACAGCCAAAATAATAGGAAGGCAGCTGATACTGCCAAGTCCAGCAACAGCTAAACTCAAAAAGCACCAGCAGAAGTCCTCATGTTTTCCAACCTTCTCCAGGCCATTCCCTGTCCTGTTTTTCCTTCTTCCTCTTCCTGCCCCTGTGAACTGTACAAGATTGCAACAATGACGACTTTCACAATCTTGATCAAAAAGCCGATTGAAACAGCGTTTTAAACAAACCTCCCCTGTTCCCATCAGCCGGCTGACAGTGAGGCAGAGCAGTTTTCTCCTG
>NW_020956962.1:88707-96491 GCF_003031625.1 Empidonax traillii
CGCACAGCCCCGCTTTGTCCCCCCACACCCAACCATTACCCAGACACGCACCAGACACCATCCCCTACCCCACACAGCTCCCACCTCCGCGCTCCTGCCGCCCCTCCGCAGCCTCGCCAAGCCAGGCCTGGCCCCGCTCCCTCAGCCCGCGGCTCGGCTCCCCACAGCGCCCTGCCCGTCCCCGGCGCACCCACCGGCCGAGCACCGCCACACGCCGCCCGCAGTTCCGCGCTGGCCGCCCGGTGGGCGCGGACAGATGGACGGACACGCAGATAGCGCTGACCGACAGCCCCACCGCCCAACCCGCCCTCGGCGCCCCGCCCCGGGCCCGCCGGGTTCCCGTCAGGACACGGCGGGGCGGGCGCGGCCCGGCCCCTCCGCCATGTTCCGTGTGCCTGGGCGGGGGCGGTGGCTGAGGAGAACCCGGGCCGGGCCAACCGAACCCCGGCTCAGGCACCGGCACCCCCCGCACCCCGGCCGGGCCAGCCGAGCCCCGGCTCAGGCACCGGCACCCCCCGCACCCCCGCCCGCCACCCCCGAGGCGCTGAGAGCCGGCCGGGCCCGGCCCCGCGCGGCGCTGGGCTCGGTTGGAGCGCGAGAGGTAAAGGAAGCGAGTGACACGTTAATAGAGAAGCACCAACAAGGGTTTCCTTCTGTTAAAGGCGTTCACGTTCGTTATTCCCCTGAGGGAGGGTCCGTCGCTGCTTGGTTTCTTTTCAGCGCGACTCTGCTCCGCAGTGCGGGGGGGGGGGGGACACCGGCTGATAAGGCTCGAACAGCAAAGCCCTTTGGAAACCGATAGGCCATTAAATTGTGGAGAACAAAAAAGGTTCGTTTTGCTGACTCCCCGGTTTTGGGGTTTCAGATCTCTGCGTGACTTGGTTAAAATTTGTGCTGAGTGGTTTTAGGCCCTGCAGCAGGAGGAAGGAATGGGCCCAAAGTGCATGGCGGTTAATGAGTAGTGCCTGCAGTTAACGGAGGGGTTACTCAGTAGTCTCTGCTTTAACTTGTAACAGTCATTTTTGAAAAACAGGCTCGCAAACAAGTCAGAAGAGGCTTTGATATTAACACTTTTTATCGCCCTGGCTGTTTTGCTGTTGAATAATGTGGTGCGGGTGTCCTGGATGAGATGGATGTGCTCCCGGGTTATCTCACATGGAAAGGTGTGAGATCATCTTCCCGACTCTGAGCTCTCACTTGTTTGTTTTTGTTAGGACGACGAAACACGGTTTCACGTTGAATGGAAGGGCAAACAAGCAAACAAACAAAAAAATTCAAGACAATATTTTAGCAGACATGAAAAAAAAAAAAAACTCATAGAGCAGCCTGAAAAGTGCTCATTTGCTCCTGCAGTCATTTCATAAACTCATATGCATAAGCTAAAGTGATTTAGGAACCATGTAAAAGAATGAGAAACAATTACCAGTCCTGCAGGAGAAGGTGTTGCTTTCATTCCATGTTTTCTAAACACAAGAAGGAATACCACATTGAAGGTGCTTGACAGGGCTGGATAATAAATTGAGATTTAGATTCTGCTTTGGAGTGTTTGGTTATGCTGGTGAACCAAAGGGATATATAATTAAAGTCAAAATGCCACTCTGATATGAGCTGGGGAAAGAAACAGTGTTGCTCAGCTTTGCCTTTAGGAATACCCAATAAAAATGCTTTGACTTTAAAAATATCTAATAAAAATGGCAAATTTCAGTAACAACAGTGGCTTGGTTGCCATAGTGCTCTATTTTGCTCTATCTTCTTAATTTGCATTGAAAAAATTATAACTCGAGTTTCTTTGAGTAAAACTAAGATTTGACTTTGATGGGTATAGGTGAGCTGAAGTTCAGAATCAAATGTCCTGTGCCTGAAGAAAGTTCTTATTGGCATTCCAGGCATTGTGTTAAGGTGCAGTGACAGATTAAAATGTAGCAAATCCTATATTTAGATTTTATCAAGGTATAATTTTGTCTGCTGACCTGTACAGTCAGCAACTCTGGATTTCTTTGTATTTTCTTGTACTTTGTATACTTGTATATTCTTGTACTGATTTCCATGTTTCTTGTTTAGGTTACACTGCACTACTGGGGTTTCCTTCTTTCCCATGGAACATTAAATTTTTTTTTCCCCCACTTGTTCATTTGAACAACTGACTCTGTCTGCTCTGGTGCAATTTGAACAGTTTCTGCTCCCAGAAGCTGCAAACAGATGCCCAGAGCAGATGCTGGGATAAATTGCTTTCCACTGACTCCCGGATATTCCTGAAAAGCCCGAGACTCCTGATGCTTTGTAAACATTTCTTATTATGGGGACACACAAAGATTAGAATCACCAAACAAAAACAAACCCAAACAAACCAACGAACCAAATAAAACTACCAAAAAACCAGCAAAATACCCTAAAAACCCAAGAACAACAACAACGAAAAAACCCGAAAAACAAGAACAACAACAACAACAAAAGGAGTGTAGGAAAAACGCCACTCCAACCCTGCAGCTCCTGCTGCAGCAGAGGCTGAGCAGGGTGGCTGTAGCTGCAGATTAATCCGAAGGCCCAGTTTAATTCCATGGAATTGCACTGGTGCAAAGGTCTGTCGAGTTGCTGCAATGGGATCTCACCCTCACGTGCATAGTTCTTACTGGATGGTGCTTACAAATTGGTGTGAGTTAAACAGAAACACGTGTTTATTAAGGCTCTGTAAAAGTTAAGTTTAAATTTCCTGGCCACAGCTTTCAAGAGCAGGAAAGTCTTCTGTCTTGGTAAGAAGTGCTCATGAGTAAAAAAGGAATTCTTTTTCTTTCCTCCCTCTCCTCCTTCCACCCTCCTTCCCCTCCAAGGGATGAACAGGGTCTGAATTGCTGTTTTTTCCTGAAATGCCCCTTTTTTTACCTTTCTGACCTTTGAACTCCACGGAAAGCACCATCTGCTGTTGAGGTACCTTGCAAAACCTTTCCCCTGAGGCTTTTATTGGGATTAATTAACACTCATAATGGAATTTATCATTATAAATTACTGCTGGATCATACTGAAACTGCCAACAAATCTTTCTGCTTGCAAGAGGATGGGGAAAAAACCCAGAAGTTGAAGTGTAACTATAGCTATTACATTTTGAAAGCTGAAATTAAGGTAGTGTGCAGTTTCCCAAGCAGAGCCTACAGAAGGGAAACAAGGAACAAAAAAATTATAACTGGTTTATTGAGTTTTTTTAGTAAGATTGATTTTTATCTGCCAAAGGAGTTTCAAGGACTGCAGACGTAGGGTCAGCACGAGGTTTTCATTACACTCGAGTCTTAAAAAATTATTAAAAGTTAAATTCTCTCATCCGTTGTACTTTGACTGAATTTGCCTTAAAATTAATTTGAAGCATTGTGGCAATCAGTGGACACAGAGAGCCACTAGATGGCATTTTGAATCTGGTTTTTACAGCTGTGGAAGTTGAGTCACTGTCCTCAGTGTGAGAGCTCCTGTGCCCTCAGCCAGGAGCTGTAAAGCCTTGCTGGTATAGTTACGGTCAGCCCTTGGTCTCCTTCAGCACAGCTGGTAAAAGGACAGCACAGCACATGTTCTAGAATTGTTCAGCCTCAAAACAAATAGCAGCAATAACATTACATTGGAGTTTAGAGCTTTAAAACCGCACAGTACTTAAATATTTATGCTTTTTAATTGGATGGTTGGGATCTGAAGAAACAGCAAAGAATATAAAATGCTTCCTTTTACATTTTGCTGCACCGTGGTAAAAATTAGATCATGTTCTTCAATCCAACAACTGAAAAAAAACCAAAACCCACCCTGTAAGTGAAATCAAATTTATTTCTGAAGGAATAGTATAGTTCATTTTCCCTCTGGAACTGAACACCTTGGGGCACCTGAGCATTTAAAGCTCTTTACAATAGCTGAGCTTTTACAATAACCTTGGGAGCTAAACATTATCCTTCTGTTGCTGGTGACTAAACCACCCTCAAAGAAGCTTAAGTACTGTGTTCAGGTCACAGAGAGGACACTCTCGGGGGTTAAATAAACTTTTTTTAAATTTTATTAGACTAAGTGGTTCTAGCTGGGGAAAAACTGGACAGAGTTTTGGTATCCAAGTGCAAAGTGTGAGAGACTGGGTGAACAGAGCCCTGTTTATAGATCTCAAATGAGAAAAACCCCTGAAAGCAGCCCTCAGTGACCTGCTCTGGGAACATGGGCACTGACAGTGATGCAGCATTTCAGGGACAGCTTCGTATGGTAATTAATATTCATTACCTTTTAAGCAGGAAACTATTTGAAATCTGCCCCTCATAAAATGTATTCAGGCTATCAGACATGTAAGGTTCTTTTGAAAGACCTTTTACATTTTAAAATATCTCTTCATGTAATTAATTTTTCTTAATTTTCATTGGGACATACAATTAATGACAACACTAATTTACCTTTGACTGAGTGAGAAGCCATCCAAGATACACAATATGTCAGAATTAAAGTGAAAGAATTAAGCTGAAGCAGAAGCTGTTAATCCAAAAAGATGGGGAAAACTGCAACATAGACAAAAAATAGTTGTTTCTAGAATTTAAAAAACATGTGAGTTACTCTTACAGCTGTACTTAGTAACTCTTATCTGTACTAAGACCATTCTACTGTAATTTAGGGTTTCTATGGAACTGAGGGTGAACAATCAAACATTCTTTGATCCAAAACAGATGCATCAGCTGAAAATATCCAACATAATGAAAGCCCAAGAAAAACAGTACCTTGGGAAAAGTGAGTCTACTGAAAGTAAAGGATTAAGATACGCACACTTGGTTTTAAAGTCTCATTTATTTCATTTGTTAAAGAAATAAGATACAATAAATAGATTTCCTGCAACACCAGTTTGCATTACTAGCAAAGGTACATTCACGACAGCTGAAACCGCTGCAGCTTGTAAGGATTTCCTGAAAAACAATGCAGAATTAGTCCTCACAACACCCCTGTGAGGTAGGTCAGTGCCAGCCTCTTTTTGTGGAAGAGGAAGCTGAGGAACACCAAGTTCCAGTGGGTGTCCCAGGACAGCCAGAGCTGGAGGCCAGAACTGCATCCTTCATTCCTTGCACTGTCCCACACCCAGTGCCTTTGGCCCTCTCTGAGACAGGAACAGCCCGGAGGAGCTGCTGCTCTCCCTCCTCCCGGCTGTCCTTTGCCTCGCACATCTTTGACTGCTCCTCCTGAGCTGAGGAAAGTGATAACATCACTCCCTGTCTCATCTGCACACACCAAACAGGCCCTCTGAAGGCAGACTGTGGGTAATCACAGGTCACATCCCAGTATTATTTAGTGCCAGAGCCTGGATGTGTCACTGAGCTGCAGAGCAGTGATACCAACACATGGCTTTTCTAAAGCAACCTGCTTTTGGAGAGGTAAAAGGACTCAGGAGGGCGTGCAGGGAGATCCCTGCCAGCCAGAGGGAAGGGATTTGTGCAGCAGTGCACACTCAGTGCAGTCCAGACCTACCCACTGGGTCCCTAAAGTAAACAAAACCCCTTTTCTGTAGGGCAGACAACAAAGGAGGTCACACTGCAGAGCACAGCACTGAACTGAGGTAGAATTGGAGCCGTTTAGGACCACAGAGCACACACCTGGACTGCTGGAGATGTCCCCTTCCCCCACCTGAGCAGGGCAGCACAGCCCTGTGTGATCTGTGGGCTAAACACTGCAATAAAATGGCCTGCTTTCAAGCACAGCATTTACACTGGTACTGTGAGTTATAAAATAGGATCTTAGAGCAGTAAGTTTAACGTATAGATCTAGTTTTCATACCAGTGCCTACCCGAGGCAAGAACTTTCCTCTAGTGCTACTTGTGCACTCTGTCAGCAGACAGCAAGAGTACAGTGCAAGCAATGTTTAAATCAGAGCTCAGCAAATGCTTACAACAGATTGGTAAGGAAAATTTAAGTCAAATTTACCCCAAATTCTTCATTACTGTTTCCTCATGTATTGAATGAGACCATTATTGTGACCATAGTAGATCACTACGTAATTTCCCATTTTACATCAAGTTGGATTTTAATTGCATTTTCATTTTTTTTAGAGTTTCAGCTCTTGGACAACACTCTAGTTTACTCAGCTATCCTTTGTACTAAATAGTGCTTGTTACAAAGATCCCATTTCTCAGAAGAACGAGCACTCCAAATAAAGCAGAAAACCAGCAGATTGTTCCCCTGCCAGCAGAGTGTGCATGGAAATGCTTGTCCTGTGTGTTCCATGAGCGGTCTGGGGACCAGAGTTTCTGTTTAGAGTACGTCAGATGTGGAAGCTCTTGGATATCCCGGGGCCATTCTGAGTTTTGTTCAGGCCTTGAAGGAAGCTCGAACAACTCTGCCCTTGAGAGGCTGAGGGGGGCGGAAATTATTGGCCATTTGGACCCTCTGGTCCTCCTCGCTGGTGAAGAGGAGCATCCGGAACTTCTCCAGCTGCAAATTCAGGGGAAATAATTCACTGCTTAAGGGGGCAATCAATGGTAACTGGTTTTTAAAGGGACCAAAGGAAAGTGTTCATTGTATTTTAATCAGTTAATAGAGAGTATTGACAGCAAATAACAGAAGCCCTGATTATTGAACAGGCTGAATATTCAGTGTTTTAGCTCAGCCCCATTTCAAATCAAAACAGTCACTGCCTGCTGATCCAGCACTGAATCCTTCAAGAACAGAGAGAATATCAACAGTTTACCTGTTTCTCAGAAATTCTGATGGGTTCTTTCAGCACTATCCATGTTACACTCTCATTAAGGGGTGGTGTTGTCAGAGAGCCAAGATATGTCCAATAATCAAGACTCAAGGGCAGGAGACATTTAGGGTTGAAGTTTCCAAACTGAGCTTTTGTTCCCTGGGGGGAAAAAAAAAAAAAAAAAAAAAAAAAGACTTGAAATTTATCTTTGTACTTTTAAGTGCAGGTTAAATAACTTTTTTTGAAAGAGAAAAATAACGCTAAAGTAATATTAAAAACTAGGGGAAAGCTCTGTAAAGGTTTGGCTGCTTTATAACAGCTGTTAGACAGAAGCAGCATGGCAAGTGTGATTTCTGCTGCTGGATTGCTGGACTGTGAGGCCTTGTCTCAAATAGTGCTTTCTAAAGGATACCCCAGAAATAAATTTAAAGAGCTGAAGACTTACTTTAAATTTTACCATGTACAAAGCATCAGTGAGTCTGTTCATACCAGCATGTTCTTTCCCAATCTAAAATAACAGAATAGACAGGTTAAATAAGAAGAATTTCAACTGTGCTTTGAATAGGTGTTTTCTTATCTGAATCTCAACATTCCCACTGAAGTTCAACAGCAATTTGCAATGAGCTCCTGCTTCCAATAAGTCATGTGTTTTCCTTAAGCACCTCTTAAATATGTGGCGTGCTCCTCAAACACTTGACAGCATGATGCTTTTCATCGTGTAAATATGCTATTTTTGCCATCCTTACCTCCAAGAAAACACCAACTACTGCCAGGCCATCTGGAGCTGCTGCTGCTTCTCCAAATGTTGCATATTTTCTGCCATTCCAATGAACTAAGTGGAGCTGTAAAGAAAAATAACAAATAGAAATGATTAGTGGTAGAAGCTGCGAACGTGGTTTCCCCCGTGTTAACAGCACCAACAGCTGTTCACAACACAACAATTGTGTGCAAAAGGCATTGCTGGAAACACGAACAAGTTCAGCCTCTGGGCTGGTCCCTTAAATGTGTGGACAGGACTAAACAAGTTTTCTAAATATCAGCCCATACTGGGGTGACATGGCCAGGTTTGGTGGTGGGGGAGCCATAGGGGTGGCTTGGGGGAGAATTT
>NW_020956962.1:96684-99580 GCF_003031625.1 Empidonax traillii
ACAACACAACAATTGTGTGCAAAAGGCATTGCTGGAAACACGAACAAGTTCAGCCTCTGGGCTGGTCCCTTAAATGTGTGGACAGGACTAAACAAGTTTTCTAAATATCAGCCCATACTGGGGTGACATGGCCAGGTTTGGTGGTGGGGGAGCCATAGGGGTGGCTTGGGGGAGAATTTGCCAGAAGCTCCCCCAGTTCCTGACCCCCTGGGAGGGACCCCCACTGGAGCAGTTGTGTCTCAGCTCAGTGAGACTGAAGCTAAGGAGGATGAGTTATGAGGAAGCCCCTCCCTCTAAGCAATTGTAAATCCGAAATTAAGAGGCTCCAATTGAGGAAGTGTGGAGAAAGGAAAGACAACAGCCCTTTATTAAAGGATAGATATGTACCGGCAAAACAACGAAAGAGCACAGAAACAACCAAACAACAATCCTGGACCCAAAGTTCCCTTAAAAAAACCCAAACAAAACCAAACAAAAAACCCACCAAACAAAAACTTTCTGCCTTTCAGCGCAATTCCAACCTCGGCCAGCAGGGGGCGCTGTTGGGCCCCATTGCCGGGGGGAAGCAAGAAAAAGGGGGAGAAAAGGGAGAAAAGGGATTCTTCCCCCAGACTCTCGCTATCAGCAGCTGCTGTGTCCGGGATTTGCCCCTTTTCGCCGACAGGCACAAACCGCAGCCGGCTCGGGAGCAGAGGAGGGAAGGGGCGGCCCCGTCCCCAAAGGCTCCTCCGCAGAAGGGCCGAGCCCCAGCAGGTCGGGCTGGGGCAGAACGGAGCGAACCGGGGCCAGAATGAACCACGGAACACCTGCACACACACCACCCTCCCTGAGTCAGGGCAAGAGGGGAGGCACGATGCAAGGAGAGGGGGAAAAAACCTTAACTCTCTCCCTCACGGTCTGAGGGCCATCAGCCTGGAATGCAAGGCTGCCACCACTTCTGTTGTGTGTGTCAGTCATCCCAGCCAAAAAAAACACCCTCCCTTTCCCTCGTTCAACATCCCTCTTTCACCATGATGCAGGGGAAAGAGAAAGTTCCCCACTTGGTTTTTCAGAACAAGTTCTAAACTATGACAAGTTCTTGAAGGGCTGACCCCACGGGAGGGATCCACTCTGGAGCAGTTCCCGAGGGACTGAGCCCACGGGAGGGATCCACTCTGGAGCAGTTCCCGAGGGACTGAGCCCACGGGAGGGATCCACTCTGGAGCAGTTCCCGAGGGACTGAGCCCACGGGAGGGATCCACTCTGGAGCAGTTCCCGAGGGACTGGCTGTCTCCCGTGGGAGGGACCCCAGTGGGGCAGGGGAGGAGTGTGAGGATCCTCCACTGAGGGGGAAGCAGCAGCAGAGACAAGATGGGATGAACTGCCCACAGGCCCCATTCCACATCCCCTGCACTGCTCAGGGGAGGAGGCAGAGAGAGTTGGGAGGAAAGGAAAGCCCAGGAAGAAGGGAGGGGTGAGGAGAAGGTGTTTTAAGATTCAGTTTTTATTTCTCATTGTCCTACTCTGATTTGATTGGTAATAAATTGGTGATTTGCCCCAGCTGAGCCTGTTTTGCTGTGTCAGTACCTGCTGACTGATCTATCCCTGTCCTTATCCTGATCCACAAATGTTTCATTGTATTTTCTCTCCCCAAACAGCTGAGAAGAAAAGGGATGGAGCAGCTTTGACATCCAGCCTGGGTCAGCTAGCACACAGCTTTCATTTGCAACAGATCAAGCCTTCCCTGGCACAGGCCTCCATCCTCCAAAGCACTTTGCTCCAGCACTCACTGCCAGGCTCTGGGATGCTGCATTCCCATGGTGTGTGGTTGGATTGTTCTGGGAAAGCCTCACGCCCTGTCCTGGCTTTGCAGCACTTTCTGAGGAGCCCCCATATGAAGCCATTTCCAGTCTATGGGTAACACCAGCTCAGAGTCTGAGCTGCCCTGACCACAGGGAATAAGCAATCAGAATGCTGGTCCTGTCCCCACTGCACACACAGTCATTTGTCAGCAGCATTTACGTGAAATAACCCCGGTAAAAACCCCCAGTTACCTCACAGGGAAAAGGTTTGCCATCAATCGTGTGCTCTGAGCCCTGGCTGTGGGTTCTGCCCCAGTGAAAGTGGAACTGCTTCAGCCGAAATGGGTTCTGGAAGGGCCCACCACTGATTGCTAGGCAGGAAAAAACAAGAAAAAGAAAGAAAAAAGCTTTTTAGCTCCTTGCTGGGAAAAACCAACCACATTGGTTGGCACAGTAGTGGAAAAAGGCCAGCAGCCTCTGCCAGCATGAGAAGATTTATCACCCACACAGTTAGGAGGGCTGGATTTATTAATGGAAAGCACCTGAAGTCATGGAGAAATCTAAGTCAAAAAACATTGAATGGTTACCTATCCAGAACTTTGTGGCTTTCTTGGAAGAGCAGATTTGACATAGGAAGGTGTGGTAACCATTGTTATGGTGTTTATTGTGTTTAACAGTGGGACAGGCTGAGAGCAGCCCTGGGAGAAGGACCTGGGGATTGGTGGGGAGAGGCTGGACATGACCCAGCCCAGAACCCCCCGTGCCCTGGGCTGATCCCCCAGCGTGGGCAGCAGGACAGGGGGGATTCTGCCCCTCTGCCCCTCAGGGGAGACCCCCCTGCAGAGCTGCTCCAGCCCTGGGAACAGCACAGGGAGCACATGGAGCTGCTGCAGAGAGTCCAGAGGAGGCACCAAGAGGATCAGAGCATGGAGCAGCTCTGCTGGGAGGAAAGGGGAGAGAGCTGGGATTGTTCAGCCTGGAGAGGAGAAGGCCCCAGGGAAACCTTATACCCTGACCATTCAGCTAAGTATTTCCTTTTGACAGTATCTTTACTTGCAGTGGAGGTTATCTGTGTTCCCTTTCCTTTAAATACCTGATCCCATAAAAGAGGTAAT